>NW_027043004.1:0-78934 GCF_036013475.1 Columba livia | reverse complement strand
CAGGAGAAGAGACCAGGAGAAGAGACGAGACAAGGAGAAGAGACCAGGAGAAGAGACCAGGAGAAGAGACCAGGAGAAGAGACGAGACCAAGAAAAGAGACGAGACCAGGAGAAGAGACGAGACCAGGAGAAGAGACCAGGAGAAGAGAAGAGACCAGGAGAAGAGAAGAGACCAGGAGAGGAGAAGAGACCAGGAGAAGAGAAGAGACCAGGAGAAGAGAAGAGACCAGGAGAAGAGAAGAGACCAGGAGAAGAGACCAGGAGAAGAGAGGAGACCAGGAGAAGAGACCAGGAGAAGAGACCAGGAGAAGAGAAGAGACCAGGAGAAGAGAGCAGGAGAAGAGACCAGGAGAAGAGAAGCTACCAGGAAAAGAGACCAGGAGAAGAGACCAGGAGAAGAGACCAGGAGAAGAGAAGAGACCAGGAGAAGAGACCAGGAGAAGAGAAGAGACCAGGAGAAGAGAAGAGACCAGGAGAAGAGACCAGGAGAAGAGAAGAGACCAGGAGAAGAGAAGAGACCAGGAGAAGAGACCAGGAGAAGAGACGAGATCAGGAGAAGAGACCAGGAGAAGAGACGAGACCAGGAGAAGAGACGAGACCAGGAGAAGAGAAGAAACCAGGAGAAGAGACCAGGAGAAGAGACCAGGAGAAGAGACCAGGAGAAGAGACGAGACCAGGAGAAGAGACGAGACCAGGAGAAGAGACGAGACCAGGAGAAGAGACGAGACCAGGACAAGAGAAGAGACCAGGACAAGAGAAGAGACAGGACAAGAGAAGAGACCAGGACAAGAGAAGAGACCAAGAGAAGAGACAAGGAGAAGAGAAGAGACCAGGAGAAGAGAAGAGACCAGGAGAAGAGACCAGGAGAAGAGACGAGACCAGGAGAAGAGAAGAGACCAGGAGAAGAGAAGAGACCAGGAGAAGAGACCAGGAGAAGAGACGAGACAGGAGAAGAGAAGAGACCAGGAGAAGAGAAGAGACCAGGAGAAGAGAAGAGACCAGGAGAAGAGACCAGGAGAAGAGAAGAGACCAGGAGAAGAGAAGAGGCCAGGAGAAGAGAAGAGGCCAGGAGAAGAGACGAGACCAGGAGAAGAGACGAGACCAGGAGAAGAGACGAGAAAAGAGACGAGACCAGGAGAAGAGACGAGACCAGGAGAAGAGACGAGACCAGGAGAAGGGACCAGGAGAAGAGAAGAGACCAGGAGAAGAGACCAGGAGAAGAGACCAGGAGAAGAGACCAGGAGAAGAGACCAGGAGAAGAGACCAGGAGAAGAGACCAGGAGAAGAGAAGAGACCAGGAGAAGAGAAGAGACCAGGAGAAGAGACCAGGAGAAGAGACCAGGAGAAGAGAAGAGACCAGGAGAAGAGACCAGGAAAAGAGACCAGGAGAAGAGACGAGACCAGGAGAAGAGAAGAGAAGAGAAGAGAAGAGAAGAGAAGAGAAGAGAAGAGAAGAGAAGAGAAGAGAAGAGAAGAGAAGAGAAGAGACCAGGAGAAGAGACCAGGAGAAGAGACCAGGAGAAGAGACGAGACCAGGAGAAGAGACGAGACCAGGAGAAGAGTCGAGATGAGGAGAAGAGACCAGGAGAAGAGACCAGGAGAAGAGACAAGGAGAAGACAAGAGACCAGGAGAAGAGACCAGGAGAAGAGACCAGGAGAAGAGAAGAGACCAGGAGAAGAGAAGAGACCAGGAGAAGAGACGAGAACAGGAGAAGAGAGCAGGAGAAGAGACGAGACCAGGAGAAGAGACCAGGAGAAGAGACCAGGAGAAGAGAAGAGACCAGGAGAAGAGAAGAGACCAGGAGAAGAGACCAGGAGAAGAGACCAGGAGAAGAGACCAGGAGAAGAGAAGAGACCAGGAGAAGAGACCAGGAGAAGAGACCAGGAGAAGAGACCAGGAGAAGAGACCAGGAGAAGAGACCAGGAGAAGAGAAGAGACCAGGAGAAGAGAAGAGACCAGGAGAAGAGACGAGACCAGGAGAAGAGACCAGGAGAGGAGACGAGACCAGGAGAAGAGACCAGGAGAAGAGACCAGGAGAAGAGACGAGACCAGGAGAAGAGAAGAGAAGAGAAGAGACCAGGAGAAGAGACCAGGAGAAGAGACGAGACCAGGAGAAGAGACGAGACCAGGAGAAGAGTCGAGACGAGGAGAAGAGACCAGGAGAAGAGACCAGGAGAAGAGACAAGGAGAAGACAAGAGACCAGGAGAAGAGACCAGGAGAAGAGACCAGGAGAAGAGAAGAGACCAGGAGAAGAGAAGAGACCAGGAGAAGAGACCAGGAAAAGAGACGAGAACAGGAGAAGAGAGCAGGAGAAGAGACGAGACCAGGAGAAGAGACCAGGAGAAGAGACCAGGAGAAGAGAAGAGACCAGGAGAAGAGAAGAGACCAGGAGAAGAGACCAGGAGAAGAGACGAGAACAGGAGAAGAGAGCAGGAGAAGAGACGAGACCAGGAGAAGAGACCAGGAGAAGAGACGAGACCAGGAGAAAAGACCAGGAGAAGAGACGAGACCAGGAGAAGAGACCAGGAGAAGAGACGAGACCAGGAGAAGAGACCGAGAGACCAGGAGAAGAGACGAGACCCAGAGAAGAGACGAGGAGAAGAGACGAGACCAGGAGACGAGACCAGGAGAAGAGACCAGGAGAAGAGACGAGACCAGGAGAAGAGACCAGGAGAAGAGACCAGGAGAAGAGACGAGACCAGGAGAAGAGACCAGGAGAAGAGATGAGACCAGGAGAATAGACGAGACCAGAAGAAGAGACGAGACGAGGAGAGGAGAAGAGACCAGGAGAAGAGACCAGGAGAAGAGAAGAGACCAGGAGAAGAGACCAGGAGAAGAGACGAGACCACAGAAGAGAAGAGACCAGGAGAAGAGAAGAGACCAGGAGAAGAGACCAGTAGAAGAGACCAGGAGAAGAGAAGAGACCAGGAGAAGACACCGAGAATAGAGAAGAGACCAGGAGAAGAGACCAGGAGAAGAGAAGAGACCAGGAGAAGAGAAGACACCAGGAGAAGAGACCAGGAAAAGAGAAGAGACCAGGAGAAGAGACCAGGAGAAGAGACCAGGAGAAGGGAAGAGACCAGGAGAAGAGACCAGGAGAAGAGAAGAGACCAGGAGAAGAGACCAGGAGAAGAGAAGAGACCAGGAGAAGAGACCAGGAAAAGAGACCAGGAGAAGAGACGAGACCAGGAGAAGAGAAGAGAAGAGAAGAGACCAGGAGAAGAGACCAGGAGACGAGACGAGACCAGGAGAAGAGATGAGACCAGGAGAAGAGTCGAGACGAGGAGAAGAGACCAGGAGAAGAGACCAGGAGAAGAGAAGAGACCAGGAGAAGAGACCAGGAGAAGAGACCAGGAGAAGAGACCAGGAGAAGAGAAGAGACCAGGAGAAGAGAAGAGACCAGGAGAAGAGAAGAGACCAGGAGAAGAGACCAGGAGAGGAGACGAGACCAGGAGAAGAGACCAGGAGAAGAGACAGGAGAAGAGACGAGACCAGGAGAAGAGAAGAGAAGAGAAGAGAGAAGAGAAGAAGAGAAGAGAAGAGAAGAGAAGAGAAGAGAAGAGAAGAGAAGAGAAGAGAAGAGAAGAGAAGAGAAGAGAAGAGAAGAGAAGAGAAGAGAAGAGAAGAGAAGAGAAGAGACCAGGAGAAGAGACCAGGAGAAGAGACCAGGAGAAGAGACCAGGAGAAGAGACCAGGAGAAGAGACCAGGAGAAGAGACCAGGAGAAGAGACGAGACCAGGAGAAGAGACGAGACCAGGAGAAGAGTCGAGACGAGGAGAAGAGACGAGACCAGGAGAAGAGTCGAGACGAGGAGAAGAGACCAGGAGAAGAGACCAGGAGAAGAGACAAGGAGAAGACAAGAGACCAGGAGAAGAGACCAGGAGAAGAGAAGAGACCAGGAGAAGAGAAGAGACCAGGAGAATAGACCAGGAGAAGAGACGAGAACAGGAGAAGAGAGCAGGAGAAGAGACGAGACCAGGAGAAGAGACCAGGAGAAGAGACGAGACCCGGAGAAGAGAAGAGACCAGGAGAAGAGAAGAGACCAGGAGAAGAGACCAGGAGAAGAGAAGAGACCAGGAGAAGAGAAGAGGCCAGGAGAAGAGAAGAGACCAGGAGAAGAGACGAGACCGGGAGAAGAGACGAGGAAAAGAGACGAGACCAGGAGAAGAGACGAGACCAGGAGAAGAGACGAGACCAGGAGAAGGGACCAGGAGAAGAGAAGAGACCAGGAGAAGAGACCAGGAGAAGAGACCAGGAGAAGGGAAGAGACCAGGAGAAGAGACCAGGAGAAGAGAAGAGACCAGGAGAAGAGACCAGGAGAAGAGAAGAGACCAGGAGAAGAGACCAGGAAAAGAGACCAGGAGAAGAGACGAGACCAGGAGAAGAGAAGAGAAGAGAAGAGAAGAGAAGAGACCAGGAGAAGAGACCAGGAGAAGAGACCAGGAGAAGAGACGAGACCAGGAGAAGAGACGAGACCAGGAGAAGAGTCGAGATGAGGGGAAGAGACCAGGAGAAGAGACCAGGAGAAGAGACAAGGAGAAGACAAGAGACCAGGAGAAGAGACCAGGAGAAGAGACCAGGAGAAGAGAAGAGACCAGGAGAAGAGAAGAGACCAGGAGAAGAGACCAGGAGAAGAGACCAGGAGAAGAGACGAGAACAGGAGAAGAGAGCAGGAGAAGAGAAGAGACCAGGAGAAGAGACCAGGAGAAGAGACCAGGAGAAGAGAAGAGACCAGGAGAAGAGACCAGGAGAAGAGACCAGGAGAAGAGAAGAGACCAGGAGAAGAGACCAGGAGAAGAGACCAGGAGAAGAGACCAGGAGAAGAGAAGAGACCAGGAGAAGAGAAGAGACCAGGAGAAGAGAAGAGACCAGGAGAAGAGACCAGGAGAGGAGACGAGACCAGGAGAAGAGACCAGGAGAAGAGACCAGGAGAAGAGACGAGACCAGGAGAAGAGAAGAGAAGAGAAGAGACCAGGAGAAGAGACCAGGAGAAGAGACCAGGAGAAGAGACGAGACCAGGAGAAGAGACGAGACCAGGAGAAGAGTCGAGACCAGGAGAAGAGACCAGGAGAAGAGACCAGGAGAAGAGACAAGGAGAAGACAAGAGACCAGGAGAAGAGACCAGGAGAAGAGACCAGGAGAAGAGAAGAGACCAGGAGAAGAGAAGAGACCAGGAGAAGAGACCAGGAAAAGAGACGAGAACAGGAGAAGAGACCAGGAGAAGAGACAAGACCAGGAGAAGAGACGAGACCAGGAGAAGAGACGAGACCAGGAGAAGAGACGAGGAAAAGAGACGAGACCAGGAGAAGAGACGAGACCAGGAGAAGAGACCAGGAGAAGAGAAGAGAAGAGACCAGGAGAAGAGACCAGGAGAAGAGACCAGGAGAAGGGAAGAGACCAGGAGAAGAGACCAGGAGAAGAGAAGAGACCAGGAGAAGAGACCAGGAGAAGAGAAGAGACCAGGAGAAGAGAAGAGACCAGGAGACGAGACAAGACCAGGAGAAGAGATGAGACCAGGAGAAGAGTCGAGACAAGGAGAATAGACCAGGAGAAGAGACCAGGAGAAGAGAAGAGAAGAGACCAGGAGAAGAGACCAGGAGAAGAGACCAGGAGAAGAGACCAGGAGAAGAGAAGAGACCAGGAGAAGAGACCAGGAGAGGAGACCAGGAGAAGAGACGAGACCAGGAGAAGAGACCAGGAGAAGAGAAGAGACCAGGAGAAGAGAAGAGACCAGGAGAAGAGACGAGACCAGGAGAAGAGACGAGACCAGGAGAAGAGACCAGGAGAAGAGAAGAGACCAGGAGAAGAGACGAGACCAGGAGAAGAGACGAGACCAGGAGAAGAGACCAGGAGAAGAGACGAGACCAGGAGAAGAGACCAGGAGAAGAGACCAGGAGAAGAGACGAGACCAGGAAAAGAGACGAGACCAGGAGAAGAGACCAGACCAGGAGAAGAGACCAGACCAGGAGAAGAGACCAGGAGAAGAGAAGAGACCAGGAGAAGAGAAGAGACGAGGAGAGGAGAAGAGACCAGGAGAAGAGAAGAGACCAGGAGAAGAGAAGAGACCAGGAGAAGAGAAGAGACCAGGAGAAGAGAAGAGACCAGGAGAAGAGAGGAGACCAGGAGAAGAGACCAGGAGAAGAGACCAGGAGAAGAGAAGAGACCAGGAGAAGAGAGCAGGAGAAGAGAAGAGACGAGGAGAGGAGAAGAGACCAGGAGAAGAGACCAGGAGAAGAGACCAGGAAAAGAGACCAGGAGAAGAGACCAGGAGAAGAGACCAGGAGAAGAGACCAGGAGAAGAGACCAGGAGAAGAGAAGAGACCAGGAGAAGAGACCAGGAGAAGAGACCAGGAGAAGAGAAGAGACCAGGAGAAGAGAAGAGACCAGGAGAAGAGAAGAGACCAGGAGAAGAGACCAGGAGAAGAGAAGAGACCAGGAGAAGAGACCAGGAGAAGAGACGAGATCAGGAGAAGAGACCAGGAGAAGAGACGAGACCAGGAGAAGAGACGAGACCAGGAGAAGAGAAGAGACCAGGAGAAGAGACCAGGAGAAGAGACGAGACCAGGAGAAGAGACGAGACCAGGAGAAGAGACGAGACCAGGAGAAGAGAAGAGACCAGGACAAGAGAAGAGACCAAGACAAGAGACAAGGAGAAGAGAAGAGACCAGGAGAAGAGAAGAGACCAGGAGAAGAGACCAGGAGAAGAGACGAGACCAGGAGAAGAGAAGAGACCAGGAGAAGAGAAGAGACCAGGAGAAGAGACCAGGAGAAGAGAAGAGACCAGGAGAAGAGAAGAGGCCAGGAGAAGAGAAGAGGCCAGGAGAAGAGAAGAGACCAGGAGAAGAGACCAGGAGAAGAGACGAGACCAGGAGAAGAGACGAGACCAGGAGAAGAGACGAGACCAGGAGAAGAGACGAGGAAAAGAGACGAGACCAGGAGAAGAGACGAGACCAGGAGAAGAGACCAGGAGAAGAGAAGAGACCAGGAGAAGAGACCAGGAGAAGAGACCAGGAGAAGAGACCAGGAGAAGAGAAGAGACCAGGAGAAGAGACCAGGAGAAGAGAAGAGACCAGGAGAAGAGAAGAGACCAGGAGAAGAGAAGAGACCAGGAGAAGAGAAGAGACCAGGAAAAGAGACCAGGAGAAGAGACGAGACCAGGAGAAGAGCCGAGACCAGAAGAGACGAGACCAGGAGAAGAGACCAGGAGAAGAGAAGAGACGAGGAGAGGAGAAGAGACCAGGAGAAGAGACCAGGAGAAGAGAAGAGACCAGGAGAAGAGACCAGGAGAAGAGACCAGGAGAAGAGAAGAGACCAGGAGAAGAGACCAGGAGAAGAGAAGAGACCAGGAGAAGAGACCAGGAAAAGAGAAGAGACCAGGAGAAGAGAAGAGACCAGGAGAAGAGACCAGGAGAAGAGACGAGATCAGGAGAAGAGACCTGGAGAAGAGACGAGACCAGGAGAAGAGACCTGGAGAAGAGACGAGACCAGGAGAAGAGAAGAGACCAGGAGAAGAGACCAGAAGAAGAGACCAGGAGAAGAGACGAGACCAGGAGAAGAGACTAGACCAGGAGAAGAGAAGAGACAAGGAGAAGAGAAGAGACCAGGAGAAGAGAAGAGACCAGGAGAAGAGAAGAGACCAGGAGAAGAGAAGAGACGAGGAGAAGAGACCAGGAGAAGAGAAGAGACCAGGAGAAGAGACCAGGAGAAGAGAAGAGACCAGGAGAAGAGACCAGGAGAAGAGACGAGACCAGGAGAAGAGAAGAGACCAGGAGAAGAGACCAGGAGAAGAGAAGAGACCAGGAGAAGAGACCAGGAGAAGAGAAGAGACCAGGAGAAGAGAAGAGACCAGGAGAAGAGACCAGGAGAAGAGAAGAGACCAGGAGAAGAGACGAGACCAGGAGAAGAGACGAGACCAGGAGAAGAGACCAGGAGAAGAGACCAGGAGAAGAGACGAGACCAGGAGAAGAGACCAGGAGAAGAGACCAGGAGAAGAGACGAGACCAGGAAAAGAGACGAGACCAGGAGAAGAGACCAGACCAGGAGAAGAGACCAGGAGAAGAGAAGAGACCAGGAGAAGAGAAGAGACGAGGAGAGGAGAAGAGACCAGGAGAAGAGAAGAGACCAGGAGAAGAGAAGAGACCAGGAGAAGAGAAGAGACCAGGAGAAGAGACCAGGAGAAGAGAGGAGACCAGGAGAAGAGACCAGGAGAAGAGACCAGGAGAAGAGAAGAGACCAGGAGAAGAGAGCAGGAGAAGAGAAGAGACGAGGAGAGGAGAAGAGACCAGGAGAAGAGACCAGGAGAAGAGAAGAGACCAGGAAAAGAGACCAGGAGAAGAGACCAGGAGAAGAGACCAGGAGAAGAGAAGAGACCAGGAGAAGAGACCAGGAGAAGAGAAGAGACCAGGAGAAGAGACCAGGAGAAGAGACGAGACCAGGAAAAGAGAAGAGACCAGGAGAAGAGAAGAGACCAGGAGAAGAGACCAGGAGAAGAGAAGAGACCAGGAGAAGAGACCAGGAGAAGAGACGAGATCAGGAGAAGAGACCAGGAGAAGAGACGAGACCAGGAGAAGAGACGAGACCAGGAGAAGAGACGAGACCAGGAGATGAGACCAGGAGAAGAGACGAGACCAGGAGAAGAGAAGAGACCAGGAGAAGAGAAGAGACCAGGAGAAGAGACCAGGAGAAGAGAAGAGACCAGGAGAAGAGAAGAGGCCAGGAGAAGAGAAGAGACCAGGAGAAGAGAAGAGACCAGGAGAAGAGACCAGGAGAAGAGACCAGGAGAAGAGACAAGACCAGGAGAAGAGACGAGACCAGGAGAAGAGACGAGACCAGGAGAAGAGACGAGGAAAAGAGACGAGACCAGGAGAAGAGACGAGACCAGGAGAAGAGACCAGGAGAAGAGAAGAGACCAGGAGAAGAGACCAGGAGAAGAGACCAGGAGAAGAGACCAGGAGAAGAGAAGAGACCAGGAGAAGAGACCAGGAGAAGAGACCAGGAGAAGAGAAGAGACCAGGAGAAGAGAAGAGACCAGGAGAAGAGAAGAGACCAGGAGAAGAGAAGAGACCAGGAAAAGAGACCAGGAGAAGAGACGAGACCAGGAGAAGAGCCGAGACCAGAAGAGACGAGACCAGGAGAAGAGACCAGGAGAAGAGAAGAGACGAGGAGAAGAGACCAGGAGAAGAGAAGAGACGAGGAGAGGAGAAGAGACCAGGAGAAGAGACCAGGAGAAGAGAAGAGACCAGGAGAAGAGACCAGGAGAAGAGACCAGGAGAAGAGACCAGGAGAAAAGAAGAGACCAGGAGAAGAGACCAGGAGAAGAGAAGAGACCAGGAGAAGAGACCAGGAGAAGAGAAGAGACCAGGAGAAGAGAAGAGACCAGGAGAAGAGACCAGGAAAAGAGAAGAGACCAGGAGAAGAGAAGAGACCAGGAGAAGAGAAGAGACCAGGAGAAGAGAAGAGACCAGGAGAAGAGACCAGGAGAAGAGACGAGATCAGGAGAAGAGACCTGGAGAAGAGACGAGACCAGGAGAAGAGAAGAGACCAGGAGAAGAGACCAGAAGAAGAGACCAGGAGAAGAGACGAGACCAGGAGAAGAGACTAGACCAGGAGAAGAGAAGAGACCAGGAGAAGAGAAGAGACCCGGACAAGAGACAAGGAGAAGAGAAGAGACCAGGAGAAGAGAAGAGACCAGGAGAAGAGAAGAGACCAGGAGAAGAGACCAGGAGAAGAGACCAGGAGAAGAGACGAGACCAGGAGAAGAGAAGAGACCAGGAGAAGAGACCAGGAGAAGAGAAGAGACCAGGAGACGAGACCAGGAGAAGAGAAGAGACCAGGAGAAGAGAAGAGACCAGGAGAAGAGACGAGACCAGGAGAAGAGACCAGGAGAAGAGACGAGACCAGGAGAAGAGACGAGACCAGGAGAAGAGACCAGGAGAAGAGACCAGGAGAAGAGACGAGACCAGGAGAAGAGACCAGGAGAAGAGACCAGGAGAAGAGACGAGACCAGGAAAAGAGAGCAGGAGAAGAGAAGAGACGAGGAGAGGAGAAGAGACCAGGAGAAGAGACCAGGAGAAGAGAAGAGACCAGGAAAAGAGACCAGGAGAAGAGACCAGGAGAAGAGACCAGGAGAAGAGAAGAGACCAGGAGAAGAGACCAGGAGAAGAGAAGAGACCAGGAAAAGAGAAGAGACCAGGAAAAGAGAAGAGACCAGGAGAAGAGAAGAGACCAGGAGAAGAGAAGAGACCAGGAGAAGAGACCAGGAGAAGAGAAGAGACCAGGAGAAGAGACCAGGAGAAGAGACGAGATCAGGAGAAGAGACCAGGAGAAGAGACGAGACCAGGAGAAGAGACGAGACCAGGAGAAGAGAAGAGACCAGGAGAAGAGACCAGGAGAAGAGACGAGACCAGGAGAAGAGACGAGACCAGGAGAAGAGACGAGACCAGGAGAAGAGACGAGACCAGGACAAGAGAAGAGACCAGGACAAGAGAAGAGACCAGGACAAGAGAAGAGACCAAGACAAGAGACAAGGAGAAGAGAAGAGACCAGGAGAAGAGAAGAGACCAGGAGAAGAGACCAGGAGAAGAGACGAGACCAGGAGAAGAGAAGAGACCAGGAGAAGAGAAGAGACCAGGAGAAGAGACCAGGAGAAGAGAAGAGGCCAGGAGAAGAGAAGAGACCAGGAGAAGAGAAGAGACCAGGAGAAGAGACCAGGAGAAGAGACAAGACCAGGAGAAGAGACGAGACCAGGAGAAGAGACGAGACCAGGAGAAGAGACGAGACCAGGAGAAGAGACGAGACCAGGAGAAGAGACGAGACCAGGAGAAGAGACGAGGAAAAGAGACGAGACCAGGAGAAGAGACGAGACCAGGAGAAGAGACCAGGAGAAGAGAAGAGACCAGGAGAAGAGACCAGGAGAAGAGACCAGGAGAAGAGACCAGGAGAAGAGAAGAGACCAGGAGAAGAGACCAGGAGAAGAGACCAGGAGAAGAGAAGAGACCAGGAGAAGAGAAGAGACCAGGAGAAGAGAAGAGACCAGGAAAAGAGACGAGACCAGGAGAAGAGCCGAGACCAGAAGAGACGAGACCAGGAGAAGAGACCAGGAGAAGAGAAGAGACGAGGAGAAGAGACCAGGAGAAGAGAAGAGACGAGGAGAGGAGAAGAGACCAGGAGAAGAGACCAGGAGAAGAGAAGAGACCAGGAGAAGAGACCAGGAGAAGAGACCAGGAGAAGAGACCAGGAGAAAAGAAGAGACCAGGAGAAGAGACCAGGAGAAGAGAAGAGACCAGGAGAAGAGACCAGGAGAAGAGAAGAGACCAGGAGAAGAGACCAGGAGAAGAGAAGAGACCAGGAGAAGAGAAGAGACCAGGAGAAGAGACCAGGAGAAGAGAAGAGACCAGGAGAAGAGAAGAGACCAGGAGAAGAGAAGAGACCAGGAGAAGAGACCAGGAGAAGAGACGAGATCAGGAGAAGAGACCAGGAGAAGAGACGAGACCAGGAGAAGAGACGAGACCAGGAGAAGAGACGAGACCAGGAGAAGAGACGAGACCAGGAGAAGAGACCAGGAGAAGAGACGAGACCAGGAGAAGAGACGAGACCAGGAGAAGAGACGAGACCAGGAGAAGAGAAGAGACCAGGACAAGAGAAGAGACCAAGACAAGAGACCAGGAGAAGAGAAGAGACCAGGAGAAGAGAAGAGACCAGGAGAAGAGACCAGGAGAAGAGACGAGACCAGGAGAAGAGAAGAGACCAGGAGGAGAGAAGAGACCAGGAGAAGAGACCAGGAGAAGAGAAGAGACCAGGAGAAGAGAAGAGGCCAGGAGAAGAGAAGAGACCAGGAGAAGAGAAGAGACCAGGAGAAGAGACGAGACCAGGAGAAGAGACGAGACCAGGAGAAGAGACGAGACCAGGAGAAGAGACGAGACCAGGAGAAGAGACGAGGAAAAGAGACGAGACCAGGAGAAGAGACGAGACCAGGAGAAGAGACCAGGAGAAGAGAAGAGACCAGGAGAAGAGACCAGGAGAAGAGACCAGGAGAAGAGACCAGGAGAAGAGAAGAGACCAGGAGAAGAGACCAGGAGAAGAGAAGAGACCAGGAGAAGAGAAGAGACCAGGAGAAGAGAAGAGACCAGGAGAAGAGAAGAGACCAGGAGAAGAGAAGAGACCAGGAGAAGAGAAGAGACCAGGAAAAGAGACCAGGAGAAGAGACGAGACCAGGAGAAGAGCCGAGACCAGAAGAGACGAGACCAGGAGAAGAGACGAGGAGAAGAGACCAGGAGAAGAGAAGAGACGAGGAGAGGAGAAGAGACCAGGAGAAGAGACCAGGAGAAGAGAAGAGACCAGGAGAAGAGACCAGGAGAAGAGACCAGGAGAAGAGACCAGGAGAAAAGAAGAGACCAGGAGAAGAGACCAGGAGAAGAGAAGAGACCAGGAGAAGAGACCAGGAGAAGAGAAGAGACCAGGAGAAGAGAAGAGACCAGGAGAAGAGACCAGGAGAAGAGAAGAGACCAGGAGAAGAGAAGAGACCAGGAGAAGAGAAGAGACCAGGAGAAGAGACCAGGAGAAGAGACGAGACCAGGAGAAGAGACGAGACCAGGAGAAGAGAAGAGACCAGGAGAAGAGAAGAGACCAGGAGAAGAGAAGAGACCAGGAGAAGAGACCAGGAGAAGAGAAGAGACCAGGAGAAGAGAAGAGACCAGGAGAAGAGACGAGACCAGGAGAAGAGACCAGGAGAAGAGAAGAGACCAGGAGAAGAGATGAGACCAGGAGAAGAGACCAGGAGAAGAGACCAGGAGAAGAGACGAGACCAGGAGAAGAGACCAGGAGAAGAGACCAGGAGAAGAGACGAGACCAGGAAAAGAGACGAGACCAGGAGAAGAGACCAGACCAGGAGAAGAGACCAGGAGAAGAGAAGAGACCAGGAGAAGAGAAGAGACGAAGAGAGGAGAAGAGACCAGGAGAAGAGAAGAGACCAGGAGAAGAGAAGAGACCAGGAGAAGAGACCAGGAGAAGAGAGGAGACCAGGAGAAGAGACCAGGAGAAGAGACCAGGAGAAGAGAAGAGACCAGGAGAAGAGAGCAGGAGAAGAGAAGAGACGAGGAGAGGAGAAGAGACCAGGAGAAGAGACCAGGAGAAGAGAAGAGACCAGGAAAAGAGACCAGGAGAAGAGACCAGGAGAAGAGACCAGGAGAAGAGACCAGGAGAAGAGACCAGGAGAAGAGAAGAGACCAGGAGAAGAGACCAGGAGAAGAGACGAGACCAGGAAAAGAGAAGAGACCAGGAGAAGAGAAGAGACCAGGAGAAGAGACCAGGAGAAGAGAAGAGACCAGGAGAAGAGACCAGGAGAAGAGACGAGATCAGGAGAAGAGACCAGGAGAAGAGACGAGACCAGGAGAAGAGACGAGACCAGGAGAAGAGAAGAGACCAGGAGAAGAGACCAGGAGAAGAGACGAGACCAGGAGAAGAGACGAGACCAGGAGAAGAGAAGAGACCAGGACAAGAGAAGAGACCAGGACAAGAGAAGAGACCAAGACAAGAGACCAGGAGAAGAGAAGAGACCAGGAGAAGAGACCAGGAGAAGAGACGAGACCAGGAGAAGAGAAGAGACCAGGAGAAGAGAAGAGACCAGGAGAAGAGACCAGGAGAAGAGAAGAGACCAGGAGAAGAGAAGAGACCAGGAGAAGAGAAGAGGCCAGGAGAAGAGAAGAGGCCAGGAGAAGAGAAGAGACCAGGAGAAGAGACCAGGAGAAGAGACAAGACCAGGAGAAGAGACGAGACCAGGAGAAGAGACGAGACCAGGAGAAGAGACGAGGAAAAGAGACGAGACCAGGAGAAGAGATGAGACCAGGAGAAGAGACCAGGAGAAGAGAAGAGACCAGGAGAAGAGACCAGGAGAAGAGACCAGGAGAAGAGACCAGGAGAAGAGAAGAGACCAGGAGAAGAGACCAGGAGAAGAGACCAGGAGAAGAGACCAGGAGAAGAGACCAGGAGAAGAGAAGAGACCAGGAGAAGAGAAGAGACCAGGAGAAGAGAAGAGACCAGGAAAAGAGACCAGGAGAAGAGACGAGACCAGGAGAAGAGCCGAGACCAGAAGAGACGAGACCAGGAGAAGAGACCAGGAGAATAGAAGAGACGAGGAGAAGAGACCAGGAGAAGAGAAGAGACGAGGAGAGGAGAAGAGACCAGGAGAAGAGACCAGGAGAAGAGAAGAGACCAGGAGAAGAGACCAGGAGAAGAGACCAGGAGAAGAGACCAGGAGAAGAGTCCAGGAGAAAAGAAGAGACCAGGAGAAGAGACCAGGAGAAGAGAAGAGACCAGGAGAAGAGACCAGGAGAAGAGAAGAGACCAGGAGAAGAGACCAGGAGAAGAGAAGAGACCAGGAGAAGAGAAGAGACCAGGAGAAGAGACCAGGAGAAGAGAAGAGACCAGGAGAAGAGAAGAGACCAGGAGAAGAGACCAGGAGAAGAGAAGAGACCAGGAGAAGAGAAGAGACCAGGAGAAGAGAAGAGACCAGGAGAAGAGACGAGACCAGGAGAAGAGACCAGGAGAAGAGACGAGACCAGGAGAAGAGACGAGACCAGGAGAAGAGACGAGACCAGGAGAAGAGAAGAGACCAGGAGAAGAGACCAGGAGAAGAGACGAGACCAGGAGAAGAGACGAGACCAGGAGAAGAGAAGAGACCAGGACAAGAGAAGAGACCAGGACAAGAGACAAGGAGAAGAGAAGAGACCAGGAGAAGAGAAGAGACCAGGAGAAGAGACCAGGAGAAGAGACGAGACCAGGAGAAGAGAAGAGACCAGGAGGAGAGAAGAGACCAGGAGAAGAGACCAGGAGAAGAGACCAGGAGAAGAGACCAGGAGAAGAGAAGAGACCAGGAGAAGAGAAGAGGCCAGGAGAAGAGAAGAGACCAGGAGAAGAGAAGAGACCAGGAGAAGAGACCAGGAGAAGAGACGAGATCAGGAGAAGAGACGAGACCAGGAGAAGAGACGAGGAAAAGAGACGAGACCAGGAGAAGAGACGAGACCAGGAGAAGAGACCAGGAGAAGAGAAGAGACCAGGAGAAGAGACCAGGAGAAGAGACCAGGAGAAGAGACCAGGAGAAGAGAAGAGACCAGGAGAAGAGACCAGGAGAAGAGACCAGGAGAAGAGAAGAGACCAGGAGAAGAGAAGAGACCAGGAGAAGAGAAGAGACCAGGAGAAGAGAAGAGACCAGGAAAAGAGACCAGGAGAAGAGACGAGACCAGGAGAAGAGCCGAGACCAGAAGAGACGAGACCAGGAGAAGAGACCAGGAGAAGAGAAGAGACGAGGAGAAGAGACCAGGAGAAGAGAAGAGACGAGGAGAGGAGAAGAGACCAGGAGAAGAGACCAGGAGAAGAGAAGAGACCAGGAGAAGAGACCAGGAGAAGAGACCAGGAGAAGAGACCAGGAGAAAAGAAGAGACCAGGAGAAGAGACCAGGAGAAGAGAAGAGACCAGGAGAAGAGACCAGGAGAAGAGAAGAGACCAGGAGAAGAGACCAGGAGAAGAGAAGAGACCAGGAGAAGAGAAGAGACCAGGAGAAGAGACCAGGAGAAGAGACGAGATCAGGAGAAGAGACCTGGAGAAGAGACGAGACCAGGAGAAGAGAAGAGACCAGGAGAAGAGACCAGGAGAAGAGACCAGGAGAAGAGACCAGGAGAAGAGACGAGACCAGGAGAAGAGACGAGACCAGGAGAAGAGACTAGACCAGGAGAAGAGAAGAGACCAGGAGAAGAGAAGAGACCCGGACAAGAGACAAGGAGAAGAGAAGAGACCAGGAGAAGAGAAGAGACCAGGAGAAGAGAAGAGACGAGGAGAAGAGACCAGGAGAAGAGAAGAGACCAGGAGAAGAGACCAGGAGAAGAGACGAGACCAGGAGAAGAGAAGAGACCAGGAGAAGAGACCAGGAGAAGAGAAGAGACCAGGAGAAGAGACCAGGAGAAGAGACGAGATCAGGAGAAGAGACCAGGAGAAGAGACGAGACCAGGAGAAGAGAAGAGACCAGGAGAAGAGAAGAGACCAGGAGAAGAGACCAGGAGAAGAGAAGAGACCAGGAGAAGAGACCAGGAGAAGAGAAGAGACCAGGAGAAGAGAAGAGACCAGGAGAAGAGACCAGGAAAAGAGAAGAGACCAGGAGAAGAGAAGAGACCAGGAGAAGAGACCAGGAGAAGAGACGAGATCAGGAGAAGAGACCTGGAGAAGAGACGAGACCAGGAGAAGAGACCAGGAGAAGAGACCAGGAGAAGAGACGAGACCAGGAGAAGAGACTAGACCAGGAGAAGAGACTAGACCAGGAGAAGAGAAGAGACCAGGAGAAGAGAAGAGACCCAGACAAGAGACAAGGAGAAGAGAAGAGACCAGGAGAAGAGAAGAGACCAGGAGAAGAGAAGAGACGAGGAGAAGAGACCAGGAGAAGAGAAGAGACCAGGAGAAGAGACCAGGAGAAGAGACGAGACCAGGAGAAGAGAAGAGACCAGGAGAAGAGAAGAGACCAGGAGAAGAGACCAGGAGAAGAGACCAGGAGAAGAGACGAGATCAGGAGAAGAGACCAGGAGAAGAGACGAGACCAGGAGAAGAGACGAGACCAGGAGAAGAGAAGAGACCAGGAGAAGAGAAGAGACCAGGAGAAGAGACCAGGAGAAGAGAAGAGACCAGGAGAAGAGAAGAGGCCAGGAGAAGAGAAGAGACCAGGAGAAGAGAAGAGACCAGGAGAAGAGAAGAGACCAGGAGAAGAGAAGAGACCAGGAGAAGAGACCAGAAGAAGAGAAGAGACCAGGAGAAGAGACCAGGAGAAGAGACGAGACCAGGAGAAGAGACGAGACCAGGAGAAGAGACGAGGAAAAGAGACGATACCAGGAGAAGAGACGAGACCAGGAGAAGAGACCAGGAGAAGAGAAGAGACCAGGAGAAGAGACCAGGAGAAGAGACCAGGAGACGGGAAGAGACCAGGAGAAGAGACCAGGAGAAGAGAAGAGACCAGGAGAAGAGACCAGGAAAAGAGACCAGGAGAAGAGACGAGACCAGGAGAAGAGAAGAGAAGAGAAGAGAAGAGAAGAGAAGAGAAGAGAAGAGAAGAGACCAGGAGAAGAGACCAGGAGACGAGACGAGACCAGGAGAAGAGATGAGACCAGGAGAAGAGTCGAGACAAGGAGAAGAGACCAGGAGAAGAGACCAGGAGAAGAGAAGAGAAGAGACCAGGAGAAGAGACCAGGAGAAGAGACCAGGAGAAGAGAAGAGACCAGGAGAAGAGAAGAGACCAGGAGAAGAGACCAGGAGAGGAGACCAGGAGAAGAGACGAGAGCAGGAGAAGAGACGAGAGCAGGAGAAGAGACCAGGAGAAGAGAAGAGACCAGGAGAAGAGAAGAGACCAGGAGAAGAGACGAGACCAGGAGAAGAGACGAGACCAGGAGAAGAGAAGAGACCAGGAGAAGAGACGAGACCAGGAGAAGAGACGAGACCAGGAGAAGAGACCAGGAGAAGAGACCAGGAGAAGAGACCAGGAGAAGAGACGAGACCAGGAAAAGAGACGAGACCAGGAGAAGAGACGAGACCAGGAGAAGAGACGAGACCAGGAGAAGAGACGAGACCAGGAGAAGAGAAGAGACCAGGAGAAGAGAAGAGACGAGGAGAGGAGAAGAGACCAGGAGAAGAGAAGAGACCAGGAGAAGAGAAGAGACCAGGAGAAGAGAAGAGACCAGGAGAGGAGAAGAGACCAGGAGAAGAGACCAGGAGAAGAGAGGAGACCAGGAGAAGAGACCAGGAGAAGAGACCAGGAGAAGAGAAGAGACCAGGAGAAGAGAGCAGGAGAAGAGAAGAGACGAGGAGAGGAGAAGAGACCAGGAGAAGAGACCAGGAGAAGAGAAGAGACCAGGAAAAGAGACCAGGAGAAGAGACCAGGAGAAGAGACCAGGAGAAGAGAAGAGACCAGGAGAAGAGACCAGGAGAAGAGAAGAGACCAGGAGAAGAGACCAGGAGAAGAGAAGAGACCAGGAGAAGAGAAGAGACCAGGAGAAGAGAAGAGACCAGGAGAAGAGAAGAGACCAGGAGAAGAGACCAGGAGAAGAGAAGAGACCAGGAGAAGAGACGAGATCAGGAGAAGAGACCAGGAGAAGAGACGAGACCAGGAGAAGAGACGAGACCAGGAGAAGAGACCAGGAGAAGAGACGAGACCAGGAGAAGAGACGAGACCAGGAGAAGAGAAGAGACCAGGACAAGAGAAGAGACCAGGAGAAGAGACGAGACCAGGAGAAGAGACGAGACCAGGAGAAGAGACGAGACCAGGAGAAGAGACCAGGAGAAGAGAAGAGACCAGGAGAAGAGAAGAGACCAGGAGAAGAGAAGAGACCAGAAGAAGAGAAGAGACGAGGAGAGGAGAAGAGACCAGGAGAAGAGAAGAGACCAGGAGAAGAGAAGAGACCAGGAGAAGAGAAGAGACCAGGAGAAGAGACGAGATCAGGAGAAGAGACCAGGAGAAGAGACGAGACCAGGAGAAGTGACGAGACCAGGAGAAGTGACGAGACCAGGAGAAGAGACCAGGAGAAGAGACCAGGAGAAGAGACCAGGAGAAGAGACGAGACCAGGAGAAGAGACGAGACCAGGAGAAGAGACGAGACCAGGAAAAGAGAAGAGACCAGAAGAAGAGAAGAGACCAGGACAAGAGACAAGGAGAAGAGAAGAGACCAGGAGAAGAGAAGAGACCAGGAGAAGAGAAGAGACCAGGAGAGGAGAAGAGACCAGGAGAAGAGACCAGGAGAAGGGAAGAGACCAGGAGAAGAGACCAGGAGAAGAGAAGAGACCAGGAGAAGAGACCAGGAGAAGAGACCAGGAGAAGAGACCAGGAGAAGAGAAGAGACCAGGAGAAGAGACGAGACCAGGAGAAGAGTCGAGACGTGGAGAAGAGACCAGGAGAAGAGACCAGGAGAAGAGAAGAGAAGAGACCAAGAGAAGAGACCAGGAGAAGAGACCAGGAGAAGAGACCAGGAGAAGAGACCAGGAGAAGAGAAGAGACCAGGAGAAGAGAAGAGACCAGGACAAGAGACCAGGAGAAGAGACGAGAACAGGAGAAGAGAGCAGGAGAAGAGACGAGACCAGGAGAAGAGACCAGGAGAAGAGACGAGACCAGGAGAAGAGAAGAGACCAGGAGAAGAGACCAGGAGAAGAGACGAGACCAGGAGAAGAGACGAGACCAGGAGAAGAGACCAGGAGAAGAGACCAGGAGAAGAGACGAGACCAGGAGAAGAGACCAGAAGAGACCAGGAGAAGAGACGAGACCAGGAGAAGAGACCAGGAGAGGAGACGATACCAGGAGAAGAGACCAGGAGAAGAGACCAGGAGAAGAGACGAGACCAGGAGAAGAGACCAGGAGAAGAGATGAGACCAGGAGAATAGACGAGACCAGGAGAAGAGACGAGACCAGGAGAAGAGACCAGGAGAAGAGAAGAGACCAGGAGAAGAGAAAAGGACCAGGAGAAGAGACGAGACCAGGAGAAGAGAGCAGGAGAGGAGACGAGACCAGGAGAAGAGACCAGGAGAAGAGACGAGACCAGGAGAAGAGACGAGACCAGGAGAAGAGACAAGACCAGAGGAGACGAGACCAGGAGAAGAGACCAGGAGAAGACACGAGACCAGGAGAAGAGACCAGGAGAAGAGATGAGACCAGGAGAATAGACGAGACCAGGAGAATAGACGAGACCAGGAGAAGAGACGAGACCAGGAGAAGAGACCAGGAGAAGAGAAGAGACCAGGAGAAGAGAAGACACCAGGAGAAGAGACGAGACCAGGAGAAGAGACCAGGAGAAGAGACCAGGAGAAGAGACCAGGAGAAGAGACGAGACCAGGAGAAGAGACCAGGAGAAGAGACCCAGGAGAAGAGACGAGACCAGGAAAAGAGACGAGACCAGGAGAAGAGACGAGACCAGGAGAAGAGACCAGGAGAAGAGAAGAGACCAGGAGAAGAGAAGAGACGAGTTGAGGAGAAGAGACCAGGAGAAGAGAAGAGACCAGGAGAAGAGACGAGACCAGGAGAAGAGAAGAGACCAGGAGAAGAGACCAGGAGAAGAGAGGAGACCAGGAGAAGAGACCAGGAGAAGAGACGAGACCAGGAGAAGAGACCAGGAGAAGAGAAGAGACGAGGAGAGGAGAAGAGACCAGGAGAAGAGACCAGGAGAAGAGAAGAGACCAGGAGAAGAGAAGAGACCAGGAGAAGAGACCAGGAGAAGAGACCAGGAGAAGAGACCAGGAGAAGAGACCAGGAGAAGAGAAGAGACCAGGAGAAGAGACCAGGAGAAGAGAAGAGACCAGGAGAAGAGAAGAGACCAGGAGAAGAGACCAGGAGAAGAGAAGAGACCAGGAGAAGAGACCAGGAGAAGAGAAGAGACCAGGAGAAGAGAAGAGACCAGAGAAGAGACCAGAAGAAGAGAAGAGACCAGGAGAAGAGACCAGGAGAAGAGACAGAGACCAGGAGAAGAGACGAGACCAGGAGAAGAGACGAGACCAGGAAAAGAGACGAGAGAAGAGACGAGACCAGGAGAAGAGACGAGACCAGGAGAAGAGAAGAGACCAGGAGAAGAGAAGAGACCAGGAGAAGAGACCAGGAGAAGGGAAGAGACCAGGAGAAGAGACCAGGAGAAGAGAAGAGACCAGGAGAAGAGACCAGGAGAAGAGACCAGGAGAAGAGACCAGGAGAAGAGAAGAGACCAGGAGAAGAGACCAGGAGAAGAGACGAGACCAGGAGAAGAGTCGAGACGAGGAGAAGAGACCAGGAGACGAGACCAGGAGAAGAGAAGAGAAGAGACCAGGAGAAGAGACCAGGAGAAGAGACCAGGAGAAGAGAGGAGACCAGGAGAAGAGACCAGGAGAAAGAGACGAGACCAGGAGAAGAGACCAGGAGAAGAGAAGAGACGAGGAGAGGAGAAGAGACCAGGAGAAGAGACCAGGAGAAGAGAAGAGACCAGGAGAAGAGACCAGGAGAAGAGACCAGGAGAAGAGACCAGGAGAAGAGAAGAGACCAGGAGAAGAGACCAGGAGAAGAGAAGAGACCAGGAGAAGAGAAGAGACCAGGAGAAGAGACAGAGAAGAAAGAGACCAGGAGAAGAGACCAGGAGAAGAGAAGAGACCAGGAGAAGAGAAAGACCAGGAGAAGAGACCAGGAGAAGAGAAGAGACCAGGAGAAGAGACCAGAAGAAGAGAAGAGACCAGGAGAAGAGACCAGGAGAAGAGACGAGAGACAGGAGAAGAGACGAGACCAGGACAAGAGACCAGGAGAAGAAACGAGAACAGGAGAAGAGAGCAGGAGAAGAGACGAGACCAGGAGAAGAGACCAGGAGAAGAGACGAGACCAGGAGAAGAGACGAGACCAGGAGAAGAGACCAGGAGAAGAGACGAGACCAGGAGAAGAGATGAGACCAGGAGAAGAGACCAGGAGAAGAGACGAGACGAGGAGAAGAGACCAGGAGAAGAGACGAGACCAGGAGAAGAGACGAGACGAGGAGAAGAGACCAGGAGAAGAGACGAGACCAGGAGAAGAGACGAGACCAGGAGAAGAGACCAGGAGAAGAGATGAGACCAGGAGAATAGACGAGACCAGGAGAAGAGACGAGACCAGGAGAAGAGACCAGGAGAAGAGATGAGACCAGGAGAATAGACGAGACCAGGAGAAGAGACCAGGAGAAGAGAAGAGACCAGGAGAAGAGAAAAGACCAGGAGAAGAGACGAGACCAGGAGAAGAGACCAGGAGAAGAGACCAGGAGAAGAGACGAGACCAGGAGAAGAGACGAGAGCAGAAGAAGAGACCAGGAGAAGAGACGAGACCAGGAGAAGAGACGAGACCAGGAGAAGAGACCAGGAGAAGAGAGAGACCAGGAGAAGGGAAGAGACGAGGAGAGGAGAAGAGACCAGGAGAAGAGACGAGACCAGGAGAAGAGACGAGACCAGGAGAAGAGACCAGGAGAAGAGAAGAGACCAGGAGAAGAGACCAGGAGAAGAGACGAGACCAGGAGAAGAGACGAGGAGAAGAGACGAGACCAGGAGACGAGACCAGGAGAAGAGACGAGACCAGGAGAAGAGACCAGGAGAAGAGAAGAGACCAGGAGAAGAGAAGAGACCAGAAGAAGAGAAGAGACGAGGAGAAGAGACCAGGAGAAGAGAAGAGACCAGGAGAAGAGACCAGGAGAAGAGACCAGGAGAAGAGACCAGGAGAAGAGAAGAGACCAGGAGAAGAGACCAGGAGAAGAGAAGAGACCAGGAGAAGAGACCAGGAGAAGAGACGAGACCAGAGAAGAGACCAGGAGAAGAGAAGAGACCAGGAGAAGAGACCAGGAAAAGAGAAGAGACCAGGGGAAGAGAAGAGACCAGGAGAAGAGAAGAGACCAGGAGAAGAGAAGAGACCAGGAGAAGAGACGAGATCAGGAGAAGAGACCAGGAGAAGAGACCAGGAGAAGTGACGAGACCAGGAGAAGTGACGAGACCAGAGGAGAAGAGAAGAGACCAGGAGAAGAGACCAGGAGAAGAGACCAGGAGAAGAGACGAGACCAGGAGAAGAGACGAAACCAGGAGAAGAGACGAGACCAGGAAAAGAGAAGAGACCAGGAGAAGAGAAGAGACCAGGACAAGAGACAAGGAGAAGAGAAGAGACCAGGAGAAGAGAAGAGACTAGGAGAAGAGAAGAGACCAGGAGAAGAGAAGAGACGAGGAGAGGAGAAGAGACGAGGAGAGGAGAAGAGACCAGGAGAAGAGACCAGGAGAAGAGAAGAGACCAGGAGAAGAGACCAGGAGAAGAGACGAGACCAGGAGAAGAGAAGAGACCAGGAGAAGAGAAGAGACCAGGAGAAGAGAAGAGACCAGGAGAAGAGACCAGGAGAAGAGAAGAGACCAGGAGAAGACACCAGGAATAGAGAAGAGACCAGGAGAAGAGACCAGGAGAAGAGAAGGAGACCAGGAGAAGAGACCAGGAGAAGAGACGAGACCAGGAGAAGAGACGAGGAGAAGAGACGAGACCAGGAGAAGAGACGAGACCAGGAGAAGAGACCAGGAGAAGAGACCAGGAGAAGAGAAGAGACCAGGAGAAGAGAAGAGACCAGAAGAAGAGAAGAGACCAGAAGAAGAGAAGAGACGAGGAGAGGAGAAGAGACCAGGAGAAGAGACCAGGAGAAGAGAAGAGACCAGAAGAAGAGACCAGGAGAAGAGAAGAGACCAGGAGAAGAGAAGAGACCAGGAGAAGAGAAGAGACCAGGAGAAGAGAAGAGACCAGGAGAAGAGACCAGTAGAAGAGACCAGGAGAAGAGAAGAGACCAGGAGAAGACACCACGAATAGAGAAGAGACCAGGAGAAGAGACCAGGAGAGAGAAGAGACCAGGAGAAGAGAAGACACCAGGAGAAGAGACCAGGAAAAGAGAAGAGACCAGGAGAAGAGACCAGGAGAAGAGACCAGGAGAAGAGAAGAGACCAGGAGAAGAGAAGAGGCCAGGAGAAGAGAAGAGACCAGGAGAAGAGAAGAGACCAGGAGAAGAGACCAGAAGAAGAGAAGAGACGAGGAGAAGAGACCAGGAGAAGAGACGAGACCAGGACAAGAGACGAGACCAGGAGAAGAGATGAGACCAGGAGAAAAAAGAGACGTGGACAAAAGACGAGACCAGGAGAAGAGACGAGACCAGGAGAAGAGACGAGACCAGAAGAAGAGAAGAGACCAGGAGAAGAGAAGAGACCAGGAGAAGAGACCAGGAGAAGAGACCAGGAGAAGGAAGAGACCAGGAGAAGAGACCAGGAGTAGAGAAGAGACCAGGAGAAGAGACCACGAGAAGAGAAGAGACCAGGAGAAGAGACCAGGAGAAGAGACCAGGAGAAGAGACGAGACCAGGAGAAGAGAAGAGAAGAGACCAGGAGAAGAGACGACACTAGGAGAAGAGAAGAGAAGAGACGAGACCAGGAGAAGAGACGAGACCAGGAGAAGAGACGAGACCAGGAGAAGAGTCGAGACCAGGAGAAGAGACCAGGAGAAGAGACCAGGAGAAGAGACCAGGAGAAGAAAAGAGACCAGGAGAAGAGACCAGGAGAAGAGACCAGGAGAAGAGACCAGGAGAAGAGAAGAGACCAGGAGAAGAGAAGAGACCAGGAGAAGAGAAGAGACCAGGAGAAGAGAAGAGACCAGGAGAAGAGACCAGGAGAAGAGACGAGAACAGGAGAAGAGAGCAGGAGAAGAGACGAGACCAGGAGAAGAGACCAGGAGAAGAGACGAGACCAGGAGAAGAGACGAGACCAGGAGAAGAGACCAGGAGAAGAGACGAGACCAGGAGAAGAGACGAGGAGAAGAGACGAGACCAGGAGACGAGACCAGGAGAAGAGACCAGGAGAAGAGACGAGACCAGGAGAAGAGACCAGGAGAAGAGAAGAGACCAGGAGAAGAGACCAGGAGAAGAGATGAGACCAGGAGAATAGACGAGACCAGGAGAAGAGACGAGACCAGGAGAAGAGAAGAGACCAGGAGAAGAGAAGAGACCAGGAGAAGAGACGAGACCAGGAGAAGAGACCAGGAGAAGAGACCAGGAGAAGAGACGAGACCAGGAGAAGAGACCAGGAGAAGAGACCAGGAGAAGAGACGAGACCAGGAGAAGAGACGAGACCAGGAGAAGAGACGAGACAGGAGAAGAGACCAGGAGAACAGAAGAGACCAGGAGAAGAGAGAGACGAGGAGAGGAGAAGAGACCAGGAGAAGAGACCAGGAGAAGAGAAGAGACCAGGAGAAGAGACCAGGAGAAGAGAAGAGACCAGGAGAAGAGACCAGGAGAAGAGAAGAGACCAGGAGAAGAGACCAGGAGAAGAGACCAGGAGAAGAGAAGAGACCAGGAGAAGAGAAGAGACCAGGAGAAGAGACCAGGAGAAGAGAAGAGACCAGGAGAAGAGAAGAGACCAGGAGAAGAGAAGAGACCAGGAGAAGAGAAGAGACCAGGAGAAGAAAACAGGAGAAGAGACGAGATCAGGAGAAGAGACCAGGAGAAGAGACGAGACCAGGAGAAGAGAAGAGACCAGGAGAAGAGACCAGGAGAAGAGACGAGACCAGGAGAAGAGACCAGGAAAAGAGAAGAGACCAGGAGAAGAGAAGAGACCAGGAGAAGAGAAGAGACCAGGAGAAGAGAAGAGACCAGGAGAAGAGAAGAGACCAGGAGAAGAGACCAGGAGAAGAGACGAGACCAGGAGAAGTGACGAGACCAGGAGAAGAGAAGAGACCAGGAGAAGAGACCAGGAGAAGAGACCAGGAGAAGAGACGAGACCAGGAGAAGAGACGAGACCAGGAAAAGAGAAGAGACCAGGAGAAGAGAAGAGACCAGGACAAGAGACAAGGAGAAGAGAAGAGACGAGGAGAAGAGAAGAGACCAGGAGAAGAGAAGAGACGAGGAGGGAGAAGAGACCAGGAGAAGAGACCAGGAGAAGAGAAGAGACCAGGAGAAGAGACGAGACCAGGAGAAGAGACGAGACCAGGAGAAGAGACGAGACCAGGAGAAGAGACGAGACCAGGAGAAGAGACGAGACCAGGAGAAGAGAAGAGACCAGGAGAAGAGAAGAGACCAGGAGAAGAGACCAGTAGAAGAGACCAGGAGAAGAGAAGAGACCAGGAGAAGACACCAGGAATAGAGAAGAGACCAGGAGAAGAGACCAGGAGAAGAGAAGAGACCAGGAGAAGAGAAGAGACCAGGAGAAGAGAGGACACCAGGAGAAGAGACCAGGAAAAGAGAAGAGACCAGGAGAAGAGACCAGGAGAAGAGACCAGGAGAAGAGAAGAGACCAGGAGAAGAGAAGAGGCCAGGAGAAGAGAAGAGACCAGGAGAAGAGACCAGAAGAAGAGAAGAGACGAGGAGAAGAGACTAGGAGAGGAGACGAGACCAGGAGAAGAGACGAGACCAGAAGAAGAGAAGAGACCAGGAGAAGAGAAGAGACCAGGAGAAGAGACCAGGAGAAGAGACCAGGAGAAGGGAAGAGACCAGGAGAAGAGACCAGGAGAAGAGAAGAGACCAGGAGAAGAGACCAGGAGAAGAGAAGAGACCAGGAGAAGAGACCAGGAGAAGAGACGAGACCAGGAGAAGAGAAGAGAAGAGAAGAGACCAGGAGAAGAGACCAGGAGAAGAGACGAGACCAGGAGAAGAGACGAGACCAGGAGAAGAGAAGAGACCAGGAGAAGAGAAGAGACCAGGAGAAGAGAAGAGACCAGGAGAAGAGACGAGACCAGGAGAAGAGACCAGGAGAAGAGACCAGGAGAAGAGACGAGACCAGGAGAAGAGACCAGGAGAAGAGACGAGACCAGGAGAAGAGACCAGGAGAAGAGACGAGACCAGGAGAAGAGACGAGACCAGGAGAAGAGACGAGACCAGGAGAAGAGACCAGGAGAAGAGACCAGGAGAAGAGAAGAGACCAGGAGAAGAGACCAGGAGAAGAGACCAGGAGAAGAGACCAGGAGAAGAGACCAGGAGAAGAGACCAGGAGAAGAGATCAGGAGAAGAGAAGAGACCAGAAGAGAAGAGACCAGGAGAAGAGAAGAGACCAGGAGAAGAGACCAGGAGAAGAGGCGAGATCAGGAGAAGAGACCAGGAGAAGAGACGAGACCAGGAGAAGAGACGAGACCAGGAGAAGAGAAGAGACCAGGAGAAGAGACCAGGAGAAGAGACGAGACCAGGAGAAGAGACCAGGAGAAGAGACGAGACCAGGAGAAGAGACGAGACCAGGAGAAGAGACGAGACCAGGAGAAGAGAAGAGACGAGGAGAGGAGAAGAGACCAGGAGAAGAGAAGAGACCAGGAGAAGAGACCAGGAGAAGAGACCAGGAGAAGAGAGGAGACCAGGAGAAGAGACCAGGAGAAGAGACCAGGAGAAGAGAAGAGACCAGGAGAAGAGAAGAGACCAGGAGAAGAGAAGAGACGAGGAGAGGAGACCAGGAGAAGAGAAGAGACAAGGAGAAGAGAAGAGACCAGGAGAAGAGAAGAGACCAGGAGAAGAGACCAGGAGAAGAGACCAGGAGAAGAGACGAGATCAGGAGAAGAGACCTGGAGAAGAGACGAGACCAGGAGAAGAGAAGAGACCAGGAGAAGAGACCAGAAGAAGAGACCAGGAGAAGAGACGAGACCAGGAGAAGAGACGAGACCAGGAGAAGAGACGAGACCAGGAGAAGAGAAGAGACCCGGACAAGAGACAAGGAGAAGAGAAGAGACCAGGAGAAGAGAAGAGACCAGGAGAAGAGAAGAGACGAGGAGAAGAGACCAGGAGAAGAGACCAGGAGAAGGGAAGAGACCAGGAGAAGACAAGAGAAGAGAAGAGACCAGGAGAAGAGACGAGACCAGGAGAAGAGACGAGACCAGGAGAAGAGACCAGGAGAAGAGACCAGGAGAAGGGAAGAGACCAGGAGAAGACAAGAGAAGAGAAGAGACCAGGAGAAGAGACGAGACCAGGAGAAGAGACGAGACCAGGAGAAGAGTCGATACGAGGAGAAGAGACCAGGAGAAGAGACCAGGAGAAGAGACCAGGAGAAGAGAAGAGACCAAGAGAAGAGACCAGGAGAAGAGACCAGGAGAAGAGAAGAGACCAGGAGAAGAGAAGAGACCAGGAGAAGAGAGCAGGAGAAGAGACGGGAACAGGAGAAGAGAGCAGGAGAAGAGACGAGACCAGGAGAAGAGACCAGGAGAAGAGACGAGACCAGGAGAAGAGACGAGACCAGGAGAAGAGACGAGACCAGGAGAAGATACCAGGAGAAGAGACGAGACCAGGAGAAGAGACCAGGAGAAGAGACGAGACCAGGAGAAGAGACCAGGAGAAGAGACGAGACCAGGAGACGGGACCAGGAGAAGAGACCAGGAGAAGAGACGACACCAGGAGAAGAGACGAGACCAGGAGAAGAGAAGAGACCAGGAGAAGAGAAGACACCAGGAGAAGAGAAGAGACCAGGAGAAGAGACCAGGAGAAGAGACCAGGAGAAGAGACCAGGAGAAGAGACGGGACCAGGAGAAGAGACGAGACCAGGAGAAGAGACGAGACCAGGAGAAGAGAAGAGACCAGGAGAAGAGAAGAGACCAGGAGAAGAGAAGAGACCAGGAGAAGAGAAGAGACCAGGAGAAGAGACAAGGAGAAGAGAAGAGACCAGGAGAAGAGAAGAGACCAGGAGAAGAGACGAGACCAGGAGAAGAGAAGAGACCAGGAGAAGAGAAGAGACCAGGAGAAGAGAAGAGACCAGGAGAAGAGACCAGTAGAAGAGACCAGGAGAAGAGAAGAGACCAGGAGAAGACACCAGGAATAGAGAAGAGACCAGGAGAAGAGACCAGGAGAAGAGAAGAGACCAGGAGAAGAGAAGACACCAGGAGAAGAGACCAGGAAAAGAGAAGACACCAGGAGAAGAGACCAGGAGAAGTGACCAGGAGAAGAGACCAGGAGAAGAGAAGAGGCCAGGAGAAGAGAAGAGACCAGGAGAAGAGAAGAGACCAGGAGAAGAGACCAGAAGAAGAGAAGAGACGAGGAGAAGAGACTAGGAGAGGAGACGAGACCAGGAGAAGAGACGAGACCAGAAGAAGAGAAGAGACCAGGAGAAGAGAAGAGACCAGGAGAAGAGACCAGGAGAAGAGACCAGGAGAAGAGACCAGGAGAAGAGACCAGGAGAAGAGACGAGACCAGGAGAAGAGACGAGACCAGGAGAAGAGACGAGACCAGGAGAAGAGACGAGACCAGGAGAAGAGTCGAGACGAGGAGAAGAGACCAGGACAAGAGACCAGGAGAAGAGACCAGGAGAAGACAAGAGACCAGGAGAAGAGACCAGGAGAAGAGACCAGGAGAAGAGAATAGACCAGGAGAAGAGAAGAGACCAGGAGAAGAGAAGAGACCAGGAGAAGAGAAGAGACCAGGAGAAGAGACCAGGAGAAGAGACGAGAACAGGAGAAGAGAGCAGGAGGAGAGACGAGACCAGGAGAAGAGACGAGACCAGGAGAAGAGACCAGGAGAAGAGACGAGACCAGGAGAAGAGACCAGGAGAAGAGACGAGACCAGGAGAAGAGACCAGGAGAAGAGACGAGACCAGGAGAAGAGACGAGACCAGGAGAAGAGACCAGGAGAAGAGACGAGACCAGGAGAAGAGACCAGGAGAAGAGACGAGACCAAAAGACGAGACCAGGAGAAGAGACCAGGAGAAGAGACGAGACCAGGAGAAGAGACGAGACCAGGATAAGAGACCAGGAGAAGAGACCAGGAGAAGAGACGAGACCAGGAGAAGAGACCAGGAGAAGAGACCAGGAGAAGAGACCAGGAGAAGAGACGAGACCAGGAGAAGAGAAGAGACGAGGAGAGGAGAAGAGACCAGGAGAAGAGACCAGGAGAAGAGAAGAGACGAGGAGAAGAGACCAGGAGAAGAGACGAGACCAGGAGAAGAGAAGAGACCAGGAGAAGAGAAGAGACCAGGAGAAGAGACCAGTAGAAGAGACCAGGAGAAGAGAAGAGACCAGGAGAAGACACCAGGAATAGAGAAGAGACCAGGAGAAGAGACCTGGAGAAGAGAAGAGACCAGGAGAAGAGAAGACACCAGGAGAAGAGACCAGGAAAAGAGAAGAGACGAGGAGAAGAGACCAGGAGAAGAGACCAGGAGAAGAGAAGAGACCAGGAGAAGAGAAGAGGCCAGGAGAAGAGAAGAGACCAGGAGAAGAGAAGAGACCAGGAGAAGAGACCAGAAGAAGAGAAGAGACGAGGAGAAGAGACTAGGAGAGGAGACGAGACCAGGAGAAGAGACGAGACCAGAAGAAGAGAAGAGACCAGGAGAAGAGAAGAGACCAGAAGAAGAGAAGAGACCAGGAGAAGAGAAGAGACCAGGAGAAGGGAAGAGACCAGGAGAAGAGACCAGGAGAAGGGAAGAGACCAGGAGAAGAGACCAGGAGAAGGGAAGAGACCAGGAGAAGAGACCAGGAGAAGAGACCAGGAGAAGAGACCAGGAGAAGAGACGAGACCAGGAGAAGAGACGAGACCAGGAGAAGAAGAGAAGAGAAGAGAAGAGAAGAGAAGAGAATGAAGAGAAGAGAAGAGAAGAGAAGAGAAGAGAAGAGGAAGAGAAGAGAAGAGAAGAGAAGAGAAGAGAAGAGAAGAGAAGAGAAGAGAAGAGAAGAGAAGAGAAGAGAAGAGAAGAGAAGAGAGAGAGAAGAGAAGAGACCAGGAGAAGAGACCAGGAGAAGAGACCAGGAGAAGAGACCAGGAGAAGAGACCAGGAGAAGAGACCAGGAGAAGAGACCAGGAGAAGAGACGAGACCAGGAGAAGAGACGAGACCAGGAGAAGAGTCGAGACGAGGAGAAGAGACCAGGAGAAGAGACCAGGAGAAGACAAGAGACCAGGAGAAGAGAGCAGGAGAAGAGACCAGGAGAAGAAAATAGACCAGGAGAAGAGAAGAGACCAGGAGAAGAGAAGAGACCAGGAGAAGAGACCAGGAGAAGAGACGAGAACAGGAGAAGAGAGCAGGAGAAGAGACGAGACCAGGAGAAGAGACGAGACCAGGAGAAGAGACCAGGAGAAGAGACGAGACCAGGAGAAGAGACCAGGAGAAGAGACCAGGAGAAGAGACGAGACCAGGAGAAGAGACGAGACCAGGAGAAGAGACCAGGAGAAGAGACGAGACCAGGAGAAGAGACCAGGAGAAGAGACCAGGAGAAGAGACGAGACCAGGAGACGAGACCAGGAGAAGAGACCAGGAGAAGAGACGAGACCAGGAGAAGAGACCAGGAGAAGAGACGAGACCAGGAGAAGAGACCAGGAGAAGAGACCAGGAGAAGAGACGAGACCAGGAGAAGAGACCAGGAGAAGAGACGAGACCAGGAGAAGAGACCAGGAGAAGAGACCAGGAGAAGAGACGAGACCAGGAGAAGAGACCAGGAGAAGAGACCAGGAGAAGAGATGAGACCAGGAGAATAGACGAGACCAGGAGAAGAGACGAGACCAGGAGAAGAGACCGGGAGAAGAGAAGAGACCAGGAGAAGAGAAGAGACCAGGAGAAGAGACGAGTCCAGGAGAAGAGACCAGGAGAAGAGACCAGGAGAAGAGACGAGAGCAGGAGAAGAGACCAGGAGAAGAGACGAGACCAGGAGAAGAGACGAGACTAGGAGAAGAGACGAGACCAGGAGAAGAGACGAGACCAGGAGAAGAGACCAGGAGAAGAGAAGAGACCAGGAGAAGAGAAGAGACCAGGAGAGGAGAAGAGACCAGGAGAAGAGACCAGGAGAAGAGAAGAGACCAGGAGAAGAGACCAGGAGAAGAGACCAGGAGAAGAGAAGAGAGCAGGAGAAGAGACCAGGAGAAGAGAAGAGACCAGAAGAGAAGAGACCAGGAGAAGAGATCAGACCAGGAGAAGAGACCAGGAGAAGAGACGAGATCAGGAGAAGAGACCAGGAGAAGAGACGAGACCAGGAGAAGAGACGAGACCAGGAGAAGAGAAGAGACCAGGAGAAGAGACCAGGAGAAGAGACCAGGAGAAGAGACGAGACCAGGAGAAGAGACGAGACCAGGAGAAGAGACGAGACCAGGAGAAGAGACCAGGAGAAGAGAAGAGACCAGGAGAAGAGAAGAGACCAGGAGAAGAGAAGAGACGAGGAGAGGAGAAGAGACCAGGAGAAGAGAAGAGACCAGGAGAAGAGAAGAGACCAGGAGAAGAGAAGAGACCAGGAGAAGAGACCAGGAGAAGAGAGGAGACCAGGAGAAGAGACCAGGAGAAGAGAAGAGACCAGGAGAAGAGAAGAGACCAGGAGAAGAGAAGAGACCAGGAGAAGAGAAGAGACGAGGAGAGGAGACCAGGAGAAGAGAAGAGACCAGGAGAAGAGACCAGGAGAAGAGACCAGGAGAAGAGACCAGGAGAAGAGAAGAGACCAGGAGAAGAGACCAGGAGAAGAGAAGAGACCAGGAGAAGAGAAGAGACCAGGAGAAGAGAAGAGACCAGGAGAAGGGACCAGGAAAAGAGAAGAGACCAGGAGAAGAGAAGAGACCAGGAGAAGAGAAGAGACCAGGAGAAGAGACCAGGAGAAGAGACGAGATCAGGAGAAGAGACCTGGAGAAGAGACGAGACCAGGAGAAGAGAAGAGACCAGGAGAAGAGACCAGGAGAAGAGACCAGGAGAAGAGACGAGACCAGGAGAAGAGAAGAGACCAGGAGAAGAGAAGAGACCCGGACAAGAGACAAGGAGAAGAGAAGAGACCAGGAGAAGAGAAGAGACCAGGAGAAGAGAAGAGACGAGGAGAAGAGACCAGGAGAAGAGAAGAGACCAGGAGAAGAGACCAGGAGAAGAGACGAGACCAGGAGAAGAGAAGAGACCAGGAGAAGAGACCAGGAGAAGAGACCAGGAGAAGAGAAGAGACCAGGAGAAGAGACCAGAAGAAGAGAAGAGACCAGGAGAAGAGAAGAGACCAGGAGAAGAGAAGAGACCAGGAGAAGAGAAGAGACCAGGAGAAGAGACCAGGAGAAGAGACGACAGCAGGAGAAGAGACCAGGAGAAGAGAAGAGACCAGGAGAAGAGAAGAGGCCAGGAGAAGAGAAGAGGCCAGGAGAAGAGAAGAGACCAGGAGAAGAGACCAGGAGAAGAGACGAGACCAGGAGAAGAGACGAGACCAGGAGAAGAGACCAGGAGAAGAGAAGAGATCAGGAGAAGAGACCAGGAGAAGAGACCAGGGGAAGAGACGAGACCAGGAGAAGAGAAGAGACCAGAAGAAGAGAAGAGACCAGGAGAAGAGAAGAGACCAGGAGAAGAGACCAGGAGAAGAGACCAGGAGAAGAGACCAGGAGAAGGGAAGAGACCAGGAGAAGACAAGAGAAGAGAAGAGACCAGGAGAAGAGACCAGGAGAAGAGACGAGACCAGGAGAAGAGACGAGACCAGGAGAAGAGACGAGACCAGGAGAAGAGTCGATACGAGGAGAAGAGACCAGGAGAAGAGACCAGGAGAAGAGACCAGGAGAAGAGAAGAGACCAGGAGAAGAGACCAGGAGAAGAGACCAGGAGAAGAGAAGAGACCAGGAGAAGAGAAGAGACCAGGAGAAGAGAAGAGACCAGGAGAAGAGAGCAGGAGAAGAGACGGGAAAAGGAGAAGAGAGCAGGAGAAGAGACGAGACCAGGAGAAGAGACCAGGAGAAGAGACGAGACCAGGAGAAGAGACGAGACCAGGAGAAGAGACGAGACCAGGATTAGAGACCAGGAGAAGAGACGAGACCAGGATTAGAGACCAGGAGAAGAGACGAGACCAGGAGAAGAGACCAGGAGAAGAGACGAGACCAGGAGACGGGACCAGGAGAAGAGACCAGGAGAAGAGACCAGGAGAAGAGAAGAGACCAGGAGAAGAGAAGAGACCAGGACAAGAGACAAGGAGAAGAGAAGGGACCAGGAGAAGAGAAGAGACCAGGAGAAGAGAAGAGAACCAGGAGAAGAGAAGAGACCAGGAGAAGAGAAGAGACCAGGAGAAGAGACCAGGAGAAGAGAAGAGACCAGAAGAGAAGAGACCAGGAGAAGAGATCAGACCAGGAGAAGAGACCAGGAGAAGAGACGAGATCAGGAGAAGAGACCAGGAGAAGAGACGAGATCAGGAGAAGAGACCAGGAGAAGAGACGAGACCAGGAGAAGAGACGAGACCAGGAGAAGAGACGAGACCAGGAGAAGAGACCAGGAGAAGAGACGAGACCAGGAGAAGAGACGAGACCAGGAGAAGAGACGAGACCAGGAGAAGAGACGAGACCAGGAGAAGAGACCAGGAGAAGAGAAGAGACCAGGAGAAGAGAAGAGACGAGGAGAGGAGAAGAGACCAGGAGAAGAGAAGAGACCAGGAGAAGAGAAGAGACCAGGAGAAGAGACCAGGAGAAGAGAGGAGACCAGGAGAAGAGACCAGGAGAAGAGAAGAGACCAGGAGAAGAGAAGAGACCAGGAGAAGAGAAGAGACGAGGAGAGGAGACCAGGAGAAGAGAAGAGACCAGGAGAAGAGACCAGGAGAAGAGACCAGGAGAAGAGAAGAGACCAGGAGAAGAGACCAGGAGAAGAGAAGAGACCAGGAGAAGAGAAGAGACCAGGAGAAGGGACCAGGAAAAGAGAAGAGACCAGGAGAAGAGAAGAGACCAGGAGAAGAGAAGAGACCAGGAGAAGAGACCAGGAGAAGAGACGAGATCAGGAGAAGAGACCTGGAGAAGAGACGAGACCAGGAGAAGAGAAGAGACAAGGAGAAGAGACCAGGAGAAGAGACCAGGAGAAGAGACGAGACCAGGAGAAGAGACGAGACCAGGAGAAGAGAAGAGACCCGGACAAGAGACAGGGAGAAGAGAAGAGACCAGGAGAAGAGAAGAGACCAGGAGAAGAGAAGAGACCAGGAGAAGAGACCAGGAGAAGAGACGAGACCAGGAGAAGAGACGAGACCAGGAGAAGAGACCAGGAGAAGAGACCAGGAGAAGAGACCAGGAGAAGAGACCAGGAGAAGAGAAGAGACCAGGAGAAGAGACCAGAAGAAGAGAAGAGACCAGGAGAAGAGAAGAGACCAGGAGAAGAGAAGAGACCAGGAGAAGAGAAGAGACCAGGAGAAGAGACCAGGAGAAGAGACGAGACCAGGAGAAGAGACCAGGAGAAGAGAAGAGACCAGGAGAAGAGAAGAGGCCAGGAGAAGAGAAGAGACCAGGAGAAGAGACCAGGAGAAGAGACGAGATCAGGAGAAGAGACCAGGAGAAGAGACGAGACCAGGAGAAGAGACCAGGAGAAGAGACGAGACCAGGAGAAGAGAAGAGACCAGGAGAAGAGACCAGGAGAAGAGACCAGGAGAAGAGACCAGGAGAAGAGACCAGGAGAAGAGAAGAGATCAGGAGAAGAGACCAGGAGAAGAGACCAGGAGAAGAGACGAGACCAGGGGAAGAGACGAGACCAGGAGAAGAGAAGAGACCAGAAGAAGAGAAGAGACCAGGAGAAGAGAAGAGACCAGGAGAAGAGACCAGGAGAAGAGACCAGGAGAAGAGACCAGGAGAAGGGAAGAGACCAGGAGAAGACAAGAGAAGAGAAGAGACCAGGAGAAGAGACCAGGAGAAGAGACGAGACCAGGAGAAGAGACGAGACCAGGAGAAGAGACGAGACCAGGAGAAGAGTCGATACGAGGAGAAGAGACCAGGAGAAGAGACCAGGAGAAGAGACCAGGAGAAGAGAAGAGACCAGGAGAAGAGACCAGGAGAAGAGACCAGGAGAAGAGACCAGGAGAAGAGAAGAGACCAGGAGAAGAGAAGAGACCAGGAGAAGAGAAGAGACCAGGAGAAGAGACCAGGAGAAGAGACGAGACCAGGAGAAGAGACGAGACCAGGAGAAGAGACGAGACCAGGATTAGAGACCAGGAGAAGAGACGAGACCAGGAGAAGAGACCAGGAGAAGAGACGAGACCAGGAGAAGAGACCAGGAGAAGAGACGAGACCAGGAGACGGGACCAGGAGAAGAGACCAGGAGAAGAGACGACACCAGGAGAAGAGACGAGACCAGGAGAAGAGAAGAGACCAGGAGAAGAGAAGAGACCAGGATAAGAGAAGAGACCAGGACAAGAGACAAGGAGAAGAGAAGGGACCAGGAGAAGAGAAGAGACCAGGAGAAGAGAAGAGAACCAGGAGAAGAGAAGAGACGAGGAGAGGAGAAGAGACCAGGAGAAGAGACCAGGAGAAGAGAAGAGACCAGGAGAAGAGACCAGGAGAAGAGACGAGACCAGGAGAAGAGAAGATACCAGGAGAAGAGAAGAGACCAGGAGAAGAGACCAGGAGAAGAGAAGAGACCAGGAGAAGAGACCAGGAGAAGAGAAGAGACCAGGAGAAGAGACCAGGAGAAGAGAAGTGACCAGGAGAAGAGAAGAGACGAGGAGAGGAGAAGAGACGAGGAGAGGAGAAGAGACCAGGAGAAGAGAACAGACCAGGAGAAGAGAAGAGACCAGGAGAAGAGAAGAGACCAGGAGAAGAGACCAGGAGAAGAGAGGAGACCAGGAGAAGAGACCAGGAGAAGAGACCAGGGGAAGAGAAGAGACCAGGAGAAGAGACCAGGAGAAGAGAAGAGACCAGGAGAAGAGAAGAGACGAGGAGAGGGGAAGAGACCAGGAGAAGAGTCCAGGAGAAGAGACCAGGAGAATAGACCAGGTGAAGAGAAGAGACCAGGAGAAGAGACCAGGAGAAGAGAAGAGACCAGGAGAAGAGACCAGGAGAAGAGACCAGGAAAATAGAAGAGACTAGGAGAAGAGACCAGGAGAAGAGACCAGGAAAAGAGAAGAGACCAGGAGAAGAGAAGAGACCAGGAGAAGAGAAGAGACCAGGAGAAGAGAAGAGACCAGGAGAAGAGAAGATACCAAGAGAAGAGACCAGGAGAAGAGACGAGATCAGGAGAAGAGACCAGGAGAAGAGACGAGACCGGGAGAAAAGACGAGACCAGGAGAAGAGACGAGACCAGGAGAAGAGAAGAGACCAGGAGAAGAGACCAGGAGAAGAGACCAGGAGAAGATACGAGACCAGGAGAAGAGACGAGACCAGGAGATGAGACGAGACCAGTAGAAGAGGAGAGACCAGGAGAAGAGACAAGGAGAAGAGACGAGATCAGGAGAAGAGACCAGGAGAAGAGACGAGACCAGGAGAAGAGACGAGACCAGGAGAAGAGACCAGGAGAAGAGACCAGGAGAAGAGACAAGACCAGGAGAAGAGACGAGACCAGGAGAAGAGACGAGACCAGGAGAAGAGACGAGACCAGGAGAAGAGACGAGACCAGGAGAAGAGAAGAGACGAGGAGAGGAGAAGAGACCAGGAGAAGAGAAGAGACCAGGAGAAGAGACCAGGAGAAGAGACGAGACCAGGAGAAGAGAAGAGACGAGGAGAGGAGAAGAGACCAGGAGAAGAGAGCAGGAGAAGAGAAGAGACCAGGAGAAGAGACGAGACCAGGAGAAGAGAAGAGACCAGGAGAAGAGAGCAGGAGAAGAGACGAGAACAGGAGAAGAGAGCAGGAGAAGAGACGAGGAGAAGAGACGAGACCAGGAGAAGAGAAGAGACCAGGAGAAGAGACCAGGAATAGAGAAGAGACCAGGAGAAGAGACCAGGAGAAGAGAAGAGACCAGGAGAAGAGACCAGGAGAAGAGACCAGGAATAGAGAAGAGACCAGGAGAAGAGACCAGGAGAAGAGAAGAGACCAGGAGAAGAGAAGAGACCAGGAGAAGAGAAGAGACCAGGAGAAGAGAAGAGACCAGGAGAAGAGAAGACACCAGGAGAAGAGAAGACACCAGGAGAAGAGAAGACACCAGGAGAAGGGACCAGGAAAAGAGAAGAGACCAGGAGAAGAGACCAGGAGAAGAGACCAGGAGAAGAGACCAGGAGAAGAGACCAGGAGAAGAGAAGAGACCAGGAGAAGAGAAGAGACCAGGAGAAGAGAAGAGACCAGGAGAAGAGGAGAGACCAGGAGAAGAGAGCAGGAGAAGAGACGAGAACAGGAGAAGAGAGCAGGAGAAGAGACGAGACCAGGAGAAGAGACCAGGAGAAGAGACGAGACCAGGAGAAGAGACGAGACCAGGAGACGGGACCAGGAGAAGAGACCAGGAGAAGAGACGAGACCAGGAGAAGAGAAGAGACCAGGAGAAGAGACCAGGAATAGAGAAGAGACCAGGAATAGAGAAGAGACCAGGAGAAGAGACCAGGAGAAGAGAAGAGACCAGGAGAAGAGAAGAGACCAGGAGAAGAGAAGAGACCAGGAGAAGGGACCAGGAAAAGAGAAGAGACCAGGAGAAGAGACCAGGAGAAGAGACCAGGAGAAGAGAAGAGACCAGGAGAAGAGAAGAGACCAGGAGAAGAGAAGAGACCAGGAGAAGAGAGCAGGAGAAGAGACGAGAACAGGAGAAGAGAGCAGGAGAAGAGACGAGACCAGGAGAAGAGACCAGGAGAAGAGACGAGACCAGGAGAAGAGACGAGACCAGGAGACGGGACCAGGAGAAGAGACCAGGAGAAGAGACGAGACCAGGAGAAGAGACGAGACCAGGAGAAGAGAAGAGACCAGGACAAGAGACCAGGAGAAGAGAAGAGACCAGGAGAAGAGAAGAGACCAGGAGAAGAGAAGAGACCAGGAGAAGAGAAGAGGAGAGGAGAAGAGACCAGGAGAAGAGACCAGGAGAAGAGAAGAGACCAGGAGAAGAGACCATGAGAAGAGACGAGACCAGGAGAAGAGAAGAGACCAGGAGAAGAGAAGAGACCAGGAGAAGAGACCAGGAGAAGAGACCAGGAGAAGAGACCAGGAGAAGAGACCAGGAGAAGAGACGAGACCAGGAGAAGAGACCGGGAGAAGAGAAGAGACCAGGAGAAGAGAAGAGACCAGGAGAAGAGAAGAGACCAGGAGAAGAGACGAGACCAGGAGAAGAGACCAGGAGAAGAGACCAGGAGAAGAGACGAGACCAGGAGACGAGACCAGGAGAAGAGACGAGACCAGGAGAAGAGACGAGACCAGGAGAAGAGACGAGACCAGGAGAAGAGACCAGGAGAAGAGAAGAGACCAGGAGAAGAGAAGAGACCAGGAGAGGAGAAGAGACCAGGAGAAGAGACCAGGAGAAGAGACCAGGAGAAGAGAAGAGACCAGGAGAAGAGACCAGGAGAATAGAAGAGACCAGGAGAAGAGACCAGGAGAAGAGACCAGGAGAAGAGAAGAGACCAGGAGAAGAGAAGAGACCAGGAGAAGAGACCAGGAGAAGAGAAGAGACCAGAAGAGAAGAGACCAGGAGAAGAGAAGAGACCAGGAGAAGAGACCAGGAGAAGAGACGAGATCAGGAGAAGAGACCAGGAGAAGAGACGAGACCAGGAGAAGAGACGAGACCAGGAGAAGAGAAGAGACCAGGAGAAGAGAAGAGACCAGGAGAAGAGACCAGGAGAAGAGACCAGGAGAAGAGACGAGACCAGGAGAAGAGACCAGGAGAAGAGACGAGACCAGGAGAAGAGACGAGACCAGGAGAAGAGACGAGACCAGGAGAAGAGACGAGACCAGGAGAAGAGACCAGGAGAAGAGAAGAGACCAGGAGAAGAGAAGAGACCAGGAGAAGAGAAGAGACGAGGAGAGGAGAAGAGACCAGGAGAAGAGAAGAGACCAGGAGAAGAGAAGAGACCAGGAGAAGAGACCAGGAGAAGAGAGGAGACCAGGAGAAGAGACCAGGAGAAGAGACCAGGAGAAGAGAAGAGACCAGGAGAAGAGACCAGGAGAAGAGAAGAGACCAGGAGAAGAGAAGAGACCAGGAGAAGAGAAGAGACCAGGAGAAGAGACCAGGAGAAGAGAAGAGACCAGGAGAAGAGAAGAGACCAGGAGAAGAGAAGAGACCAGGAGAAGAGAAGAGACCAGGAGAAGAGACCAGGAGAAGAGAGGAGACCAGGAGAAGAGACCAGGAGAAGAGACCAGGAGAAGAGAAGAGACCAGGAGAAGAGACCAGGAGAAGAGAAGAGACCAGGAGAAGAGACCAGGAGAAGAGACCAGGAGAAGAGAAGAGACCAGGAGAAGAGAAGAGACCAGGAGAAGAGACGAGGAAAAGAGAAGAGACCAGGAGAAGAGAAGAGACCAGGAGAAGAGAAGAGACCAGGAGAAGAGAAGAGACCAGGAGAAGAGAAGAGACCCGGACAAGAGACAAGGAGAAGAGAAGAGACCAGGAGAAGAGAAGAGACCAGGAGAAGAGAAGAGACGAGGAGAAGAGACCAGGAGAAGAGAAGAGACCAGGAGAAGAGACGAGACCAGGAGAAGAGAAGAGACCAGGAGAAGAGACCAGGAGAAGAGAAGAGACCAGGAGAAGAGACCAGAAGAAGAGAAGAGACCAGGAGAAGAGAAGAGAAGAGACCAGGAGAAGAGAAGAGACCAGGAGAAGAGACCAGGAGAAGAGACGAGACCAGGAGAAGAGAAGAGACCAGGAGAAGAGACCAGGAGAAGGGAAGAGATCAGGAGAAGAGACCAGGAGAAGAGACCAGGAGAAGAGACGAGACCAGGAGAAGAGACGAGACCAGGAGAAGAGAAGAGACCAGAAGAAGAGAAGAGACCAGGAGAAGAGAAGAGACCAGGAGAAGAGACCAGGAGAAGACAAGAGAAGAGAAGAGACCAGGAGAAGAGACCAGGAGAAGAGACCAGGAGAAGAGACGAGACCAGGAGAAGAGTCGATACGAGGAGAAGAGACCAGGAGAAGAGAAGAGACCAGGAGAAGAGACCAGGAGAAGAGACCAGGAGAAGAGAAGAGACCAGGAGAAGAGAAGAGACCAGGAGAAGAGAGCAGGAGAAGAGACGGGAACAGGAGAAGAGAGCAGGAGAAGAGACGAGACCAGGAGAAGAGACGAGACCAGGAGAAGAGACCAGGAGAAGAGACGAGACCAGGAGAAGAGACCAGGAGAAGAGACGAGACCAGGAGACGACACCAGGAGAAGAGACGAGACCAGGAGAAGAGAAGACACCAGGAGAAGAGAAGAGACCAGGAGAAGAGAAGAGACCAGGACAAGTGACAAGGAGAAGAGAAGGGACCAGGAGAAGAGAAGAGACGAGGAGAGGAGAAGAGACCAGGAGAAGAGACCAGGAGAAGAGAAGAGACCAGGAGAAGAGAAGAGACCAGGAGAAGAGACGAGACCAGGAGAAGAGAAGATACCAGGAGAAGAGAAGAGACCAGGAGAAGAGACCAGGAGAAGAGAAGAGACCAGGAGAAGAGACCAGGAGAAGAGAAGAGACCAGGAGAAGAGAAGAGAAGAGACGAGGAGAGGAGAAGAGACCAGGAGAAGAGAACAGACCAGGAGAAGAGAAGAGACCAGGAGAAGAGAAGAGACCAGGAGAAGAGACCAGGAGAAGAGAGGAGACCAGGAGAAGAGACCAGGAGAAGAGACCAGGGGAAGAGAAGAGACCAGGAGAAGAGACCAGGAGAAGAGAAGAGACCAGGAGAAGAGAAGAGACCAGGAGAAGAGAAGAGACGAGGAGAGGAGAAGAGACCAGGAGAAGAGACCAGGAGAAGAGTCCAGGAGAAGAGACCAGGAGAAGAGACCAGGAGAAGAGAAGAGACCAGGAGAAGAGACCAGGAGAAGAGAAGAGACCAGGAGAAGAGACCAGGAGAAGAGTCCAGGAAAAGAAAAGAGACGAGGAGAAGAGACCAGGAGAAGAGACCAGGAAAAGAGAAGAGACCAGGAGAAGAGAAGAGACCAGGAGAAGAGAAGAGACCAGGAGAAGAGAAGAGACCAGGAGAAGAGAAGAGACCAAGAGAAGAGACCAGGAGAAGAGACGAGATCAGGAGAAGAGACCAGGAGAAGAGACGAGACCAGGAGAAGAGACGAGACCAGGAGAAGAGACGAGACCAGGAGAAGAGGAGAGACCAGGAGAAGAGGAGAGACCAGGAGAAGAGACAAGGAGAAGAGACGAGATCAGGAGAAGAGACCAGGAGAAGAGACGAGACCAGGAGAAGAGACGAGACCAGGAGAAGAGACGAGACCAGGAGAAGAGACCAGGAGAAGAGACCAGGAGAAGAGACGAGACCAGGAGAAGAGACAAGACCAGGAGAAGAGACAAGACCAGGAGAAGAGACGAGACCAGGAGAAGAGACGAGACCAGGAGAAGAGAAGAGACCAGGAGAAGAGAAGAGACGAGGAGAGGAGAAGAGACGAGGAGAGGAGAAGAGACCAGGAGAAGAGAAGAGACCAGGAGAAGAGACCAGGAGAAGAGACCAGGAGCAGAGAAGAGACCAGGAGAAGAGACCAGGAGAAGAGAAGAGACGAGGAGAGGAGAAGAGACCAGGAGAAGAGAGCAGGAGAAGAGAAGAGACCAGGAGAAGAGACGAGACCAGGAGAAGAGAAGAGACCAGGAGAAGAGACCAGGAATATAGAAGAGACCAGGAGAAGAGACCAGGAATAGAGAAGAGACCAGGAGAAGAGACCAGGAGAAGAGAAGAGACCAGGAGAAGAGAAGAGACCAGGAGAAGAGAAGACACCAGGAGAAGGGACCAGGAAAAGAGAAGAGACCAGGAGAAGAGACCAGGAGAAGAGACCAGGAGAAGAGACCAGGAGAAGAGACCAGGAGAAGAGAAGAGACCAGGAGAAGAGAAGAGACCAGGAGAAGAGAAGAGACCAGGAGAAGAGAAGACACCAGGAGAAGGGACCAGGAAAAGAGAAGAGACCAGGAGAAGAGACCAGGAGAAGAGACCAGGAGAAGAGACCAGGAGAAGAGACCAGGAGAAGAGACCAGGAGAAGAGAAGAGAACCAGGAGAAGAGAAGAGACGAGGAGAGGAGAAGAGACCAGGACAAGAGACAAGGAGAAGAGAAGAGACCAGGACAAGAGACAAGGAGAAGAGAAGAGACCAGGAGAAGAGAAGAGACCAGGAGAAGAGAAGAGAACCAGGAGAAGAGAAGAGACGAGGAGAGGAGAAGAGACCAGGAGAAGAGAAGAGACCAGAAGAAGAGACCAGGAGAAGAGACGAGACCAGGAGAAGAGACGAGACCAGGAGAAGAGAAGAGACCAGGAGAAGAGACCAGGAGAAGAGAAGAGACCAGGAGAAGAGACCAGGAGAAGAGAAGAGACCAGGAGAAGAGACCAGGAGAAGAGAGGAGACCAGGAGAAGAGACCAGGAGAAGAGACCAGGAGAAGAGAAGAGACCAGGAAAAGAGACCAGGAGAAGAGAAGAGACCAGGAGAAGAGACCAGGAGAAGAGACCAGGAGAAGAGAAGAGACGAGGAGAAGAGACCAGGAGAGGAGACCAGGAGAAGAGAAGAGACCAGGAGAGGAGAAGAGACCAGGAGAGGAGAAGAGACCAGGAGAGGAGAAGAGACCAAGAGAAGAGACCAGGAGAAGAGACGAGATCAGGAGAAGAGACCAGGAGAAGAGACGAGACCAGGAGAAGAGACGAGACCAGGAGAAGAGAAGAGACGAGGAGAGGAGAAGAGACCAGGAGAAGAGACCAGGAGAAGAGAAGAGACCAGGAGAAGAGAAGATACCAGGAGAAGAGAAGAGACGAGGAGAAGAGACCAGGAGAAGAGAAGAGACCAGGAGAAGAGACCAGGAGAAGAGAAGAGACCAGGAGAAGAGAAGAGACCAGGAGAAGAGAAGAGACCAGGAGAGGAGAAGAGACCAGGAGAAGAGAACAGACCAGGAGAAGAGAAGAGACGAGGAGAGGAGAAGAGACCAGGAGAAGAGACCAGGAGAAGAGTCCAGGAGAAGAGACCAGGAGAAGAGACCAGGAGAAGAGAAGACACCAGGAGAAGAGACCAGGAGAAGAGAAGAGACCAGGAGAAGAGACCAGGAGAAGAGAGCAGGAGAAGAGAAGAGACCAGGAGAAGAGACGAGACCAGGAGAAGAGAAGAGACCAGGAGAAGAGACCAGGAATATAGAAGAGACCAGGAGAAGAGACCAGGAATAGAGAAGAGACCAGGAGAAGAGACCAGGAGAAGAGAAGAGACCAGGAGAAGAGAAGAGACCAGGAGAAGAGAAGACACCAGGAGAAGGGACCAGGAAAAGAGAAGAGACCAGGAGAAGAGACCAGGAGAAGAGACCAGGAGAAGAGACCAGGAGAAGAGACCAGGAGAAGAGAAGAGACCAGGAGAAGAGAAGAGACCAGGAGAAGAGAAGAGACCAGGAAAAGAGAGCAGGAGAAGAGACGAGAACAGGAGAAGAGAGCAGGAGAAGAGACGAGACCAGGAGAAGAGACCAGGAGAAGAGACGAGACCAGGAGAAGAGACGAGACCAGGAGACGGGACCAGGAGAAGAGACCAGGAGAAGAGACGAGACCAGGAGAAGAGACGAGACCAGGAGAAGAGAAGAGACCAGGAGAAGAGACCAGGAGAAGAGAAGAGACCAGGAGAAGAGAAGAGACCAGGAGAAGAGAAGAGAAGAGGAGAGGAGAAGAGACCAGGAGAAGAGACCAGGAGAAGAGAAGAGACCAGGAGAAGAGACCAGGAGAAGAGACGAGACCAGGAGAAGAGAAGAGACCAGGAGAAGAGAAGAGACCAGGAGAAGAGACCAGGAGAAGAGACCAGGAGAAGAGAAGAGACCAGGAGAAGAGACCAGGAGAAGAGAAGAGACCAGGAGAAGAGAAGAGACGAGGAGAGGAGAAGAGACCAGGAGAAGAGAAGAGACCAGGAGAAGAGAAGAGACCAGGAGAAGAGACCAGGAGAAGAGAAGAGACCAGGAGAAGAGACCAGGAGAAGAGACGAGACCAGGAGAAGAGACGAGACCAGGAGAAGAGAAGAGACCAGAAGAAGAGAAGAGACCAGGAGAAGAGAAGAGACCAGGAGAAGAGACCAGGAGAAGAGACCAGGAGAAGGGAAGGGACCAGGAGAAGACAAGAGAAGAGAAGAGACCAGGAGAAGAGACCAGGAGAAGTGACGAGACCAGGAGAAGAGAAGAGACCAGGAGAAGAGACGAGACCAGGAGAAGAGACGAGACCAGGAGAAGAGACGAGACCAGGAGAAGAGACGAGACCAGGAGAAGAGAAGAGACCAGGAGAAGAGACGAGACCAGGAGAAGAGACGAGACCAGGAGAAGAGAGGAGACCAGGAGAAGAGTCGATACGAGGAGAAGAGACCAGGAGAAGAGACCAGGAGAAGAGAAGAGACCAGGAGAAGAGACCAGGAGAAGAGAAGAGATCAGGAGAAGAGACCAGGAGAAGAGACCAGGAGAAGAGACGAGACCAGGAGAAGATAAGAGACCAGGAGAAGAGAAAAGACCAGGAGAAGAGAGCAGGAGAAGAGACGGGAACAGGAGAAGAGAGCAGGAGAAGAGACGAGACCAGCAGAAGAGACCAGGAGAAGAGACGAGACCAGGAGAAGAGACGAGGCCAGGAGAAGAGACGAGACCAGGAGAAGAGACCAGGAGAAGAGACGAGACCAGGAGAAGAGACGAGACCAGGAGAAGAGACCAGGAGAAGAGACGACACCAGGAGAAGAGAAGAGACCAGGAGAAGAGAAGAGACCAGGACAAGAGACAAGGAGAAGAGAAGAGACCAGGAGAAGAGAAGAGACCAGGAGAAGAGAAGAGAACCAGGAGAAGAGAAGAGACGAGGAGAGGAGAAGAGACCAGGAGAAGAGAAGAGACCAGAAGAAGAGACCAGGAGAAGAGACGAGACCAGGAGAAGAGACGAGACCAGGAGAAGAGAAGAGACCAGGAGAAGAGACCAGGAGAAGAGAAGAGACCAGGAGAAGAGACCAGGAGAAGAGAGGAGACCAGGAGAAGAGACCAGGAGAAGAGACCAGGAGAAGAGAAGAGACCAGGAAAAGAGACCAGGAGAAGAGAAGAGACCAGGAGAAGAGACCAGGAGAAGAGACCAGGAGAAGAGAAGAGACGAGGAGAAGAGACCAGGAGAGGAGACCAGGAGAAGAGAAGAGACCAGGAGAGGAGAAGAGACCAGGAGAGGAGAAGAGACCAAGAGAAGAGACCAGGAGAAGAGACGAGATCAGGAGAAGAGACCAGGAGAAGAGACGAGACCAGGAGAAGAGACGAGACCAGGAGAAGAGAAGAGACGAGGAGAGGAGAAGAGACCAGGAGAAGAGACCAGGAGAAGAGAAGAGACCAGGAGAAGAGAAGATACCAGGAGAAGAGAAGAGACGAGGAGAAGAGACCAGGAGAAGAGAAGAGACCAGGAGAAGAGAAGAGACCAGGAGAAGAGAAGAGACCAGGAGAGGAGAAGAGACCAGGAGAAGAGAACAGACCAGGAGAAGAGAAGAGACGAGGAGAGGAGAAGAGACCAGGAGAAGAGACCAGGAGAAGAGTCCAGGAGAAGAGACCAGGAGAAGAGACCAGGAGAAGAGAAGACACTAGGAGAAGAGACCAGGAGAAGAGAAGAGACCAGGAGAAGAGAAGAGACCAGGAGAAGAGACCAGGAAAAGAGAAGAGACGAGGAGAAGAGACCAGGAGAAGAGACCAGGAGAAGAGAAGAGACCAGGAGAAGAGAAGAGACCAGGAGAAGAGAAGACACCAGGAGAAGGGACCAGGAAAAGAGAAGAGACCAGGAGAAGAGACCAGGAGAAGAGACGAGACCAGGAGAAGAGACGAGACCAGGAGAAGAGAAGAGACCAGGAGAAGAGACGAGACCAGGAGAAGAGACGAGACCAGGAGAAGAGACGAGACCAGGAGAAGAGAAGAGACCAGGAGAAGAGAAGAGACCAGGAGAAGAGACGAGACCAGGAGAAGAGAGGAGACCAGGAGAAGAGAGGAGACCAGGAGAAGAGTCGATACGAGGAGAAGAGACCAGGAGAAGAGACCAGGAGAAGAGAAGAGACCAGGAGAAGAGACCAGGAGAAGAGAAGAGATCAGGAGAAGAGACCAGGAGAAGAGACCAGGAGAAGAGACGAGACCAGGAGAAGAGAAGAGACCAGGAGAAGAGAAGAGACCAGGAGAAGAGAGCAGGAGAAGAGACGGGAACAGGAGAAGAGAGCAGGAGAAGAGACGAGACCAGGAGAAGAGACCAGGAGAAGAGACGAAACCAGGAGAAGAGACGAGACCAGGAGAAGAGACGAGACCAGGAGAAGAGACCAGGAGAAGAGACCAGGAGAAGAGACCAGGAGAAGAGACCAGGAGAAGAGACGAGACCAGGAGAAGAGACCAGGAGAAGAGACGAGATCAGGAGTCGGGACCAGGAGAAGAGACCAGGAGAAGAGACGACACCAGGAGAAGAGACGAGACCAGGAGAAGAGAAGAGACCAGGAGAAGAGAAGAGACCAGGAGAAGAGACCAGGAGAAGAGAAGAGACCAGGAGAAGAGAAGATACCAGGAGAAGAGAAGAGACGAGGAGAAGAGACCAGGAGAAGAGAAGAGACCAGGAGAAGAGACCAGGAGAAGAGAAGAGACCAGGAGAAGAGAAGAGACCAGGAGAAGAGAAGAGACCAGGAGAGGAGAAGAGACCAGGAGAAGAGAACAGACCAGGAGAAGAGAACAGACCAGGAGAAGAGAAGAGACGAGGAGAGGAGAAGAGACCAGGAGAAGAGACCAGGAGAAGAGTCCAGGAGAAGAGACCAGGAGAAGAGACCAGGAGAAGAGAAGACACCAGGAGAAGAGACCAGGAGAAGAGAAGAGACCAGGAGAAGAGACCAGGAGAAGAGAGCAGGAGAAGAGAAGAGACCAGGAGAAGAGACGAGACCAGGAGAAGAGAAGAGACCAGGAGAAGAGACCAGGAATATAGAAGAGACCAGGAGAAGAGACCAGGAATAGAGAAGAGACCAGGAGAAGAGACCAGGAGAAGAGAAGAGACCAGGAGAAGAGAAGAGACCAGGAGAAGAGAAGACACCTGGAGAAGGGACCAGGAAAAGAGAAGAGACCAGGAGAAGAGACCAGGAGAAGAGACCAGGAGAAGAGACCAGGAGAAGAGACCAGGAGAAGAGACCAGGAGAAGAGAAGAGACCAGGAGAAGAGAAGAGACCAGGAGAAGAGAAGAGACCAGGAAAAGAGAGCAGGAGAAGAGACGAGAACAGGAGAAGAGAGCAGGAGAAGAGACGAGACCAGGAGAAGAGACCAGGAGAAGAGACGAGACCAGGAGAAGAGACGAGACCAGGAGACGGGACCAGGAGAAGAGACCAGGAGAAGAGACGAGACCAGGAGAAGAGACGAGACCAGGAGAAGAGAAGAGACCAGGACAAGAGACCAGGAGAAGAGAAGAGACCAGGAGAAGAGAAGAGATCAGGAGAAGAGAAGAGAAGAGGAGAGGAGAAGAGACCAGGAGAAGAGACCAGGAGAAGAGACCAGGAGAAGAGACGAGACCAGGAGAAGAGAAGAGACCAGGAGAAGAGAAGAGACCAGGAGAAGAGACCAGGAGAAGAGACCAGGAGAAGAGAAGAGACCAGGAGAAGAGACCAGGAGAAGAGAAGAGACCAGGAGAAGAGAAGAGACCAGGAGAAGAGAAGAGACGAGGAGAGGAGAAGAGACCAGGAGAAGAGAAGAGACCAGGAGAAGAGAAGAGACCAGGAGAAGAGACCAGGAGAAGAGAAGAGACCAGGAGAAGAGACCAGGAGAAGAGACGAGACCAGGAGAAGAGACGAGACCAGGAGAAGAGAAGAGACCAGAAGAAGAGAAGAGACCAGGAGAAGAGAAGAGACCAGGAGAAGAGACCAGGAGAAGAGACCAGGAGAAGGGAAGGGACCAGGAGAAGACAAGAGAAGAGAAGAGACCAGGAGAAGAGACCAGGAGAAGTGACGAGACCAGGAGAAGAGAAGAGACCAGGAGAAGAGACGAGACCAGGATAAGAGACGAGACCAGGAGAAGAGACGAGACCAGGAGAAGAGACGAGACCAGGAGAAGAGAAGAGACCAGGAGAAGAGACGAGACCAGGAGAAGAGACGAGACCAGGAGAAGAGAGGAGACCAGGAGAAGAGTCGATACGAGGAGAAGAGACCAGGAGAAGAGACCAGGAGAAGAGAAGAGACCAGGAGAAGAGACCAGGAGAAGAGAAGAGATCAGGAGAAGAGACCAGGAGAAGAGACCAGGAGAAGAGACGAGACCAGGAGAAGATAAGAGACCAGGAGAAGAGAAAAGACCAGGAGAAGAGAGCAGGAGAAGAGACGGGAACAGGAGAAGAGAGCAGGAGAAGAGACGAGACCAGCAGAAGAGACCAGGAGAAGAGACGAGACCAGGAGAAGAGACGAGGCCAGGAGAAGAGACGAGGCCAGGAGAAGAGACCAGGATAAGAGACGAGACCAGGAGAAGAGACGAGACCAGGAGAAGAGACCAGGAGAAGAGACGACACCAGGAGAAGAGAAGAGACCAGGAGAAGAGAAGAGACCAGGACAAGAGACAAGGTGAAGAGAAGAGACCAGGAGAAGAGAAGAGACCAGGAGAAGAGAAGAGAACCAGGAGAAGAGAAGAGACGAGGAGAGGAGAAGAGACCAGGAGAAGAGAAGAGACCAGAAGAAGAGACCAGGAGAAGAGACGAGACCAGGAGAAGAGAAGAGACCAGGAGAAGAGACCAGGAGAAGAGAAGAGACCAGGAGAAGAGACCAGGAGAAGAGAGGAGACCAGGAGAAGAGACCAGGAGAAGAGACCAGGAGAAGAGAAGAGACCAGGAAAAGAGACCAGGAGAAGAGAAGAGACCAGGAGAAGAGACCAGGAGAAGAGACCAGGAGAAGAGAAGAGACGAGGAGAAGAGACCAGGAGAGGAGACCAGGAGAAGAGAAGAGACCAGGAGAGGAGAAGAGACCAGGAGAGGAGAAGAGACCAAGAGAAGAGACCAGGAGAAGAGACGAGATCAGGAGAAGAGACCAGGAGAAGAGACGAGACCAGGAGAAGAGACGAGACCAGGAGAAGAGAAGAGACGAGGAGAGGAGAAGAGACCAGGAGAAGAGACCAGGAGAAGAGAAGAGACCAGGAGAAGAGAAGATACCAGGAGAAGAGAAGAGACGAGGAGAAGAGACCAGGAGAAGAGAAGAGACCAGGAGAAGAGAAGAGACCAGGAGAAGAGAAGAGACCAGGAGAAGAGAAGAGACCAGGAGAGGAGAAGAGACCAGGAGAAGAGAACAGACCAGGAGAAGAGAAGAGACGAGGAGAGGAGAAGAGACCAGGAGAAGAGACCAGGAGAAGAGTCCAGGAGAAGAGACCAGGAGAAGAGACCAGGAGAAGAGAAGACACCAGGAGAAGAGACCAGGAGAAGAGAAGAGACCAGGAGAAGAGACCAGGAGAAGAGACCAGGAAAAGAGAAGAGACGAGGAGAAGAGACCAGGAGAAGAGACCAGGAGAAGAGAAGAGACCAGGAGAAGAGAAGAGACCAGGAGAAGAGAAGACACCAGGAGAAGGGACCAGGAAAAGAGAAGAGACCAGGAGAAGAGACCAGGAGAAGAGACGAGACCAGGAGAAGAGAAGAGACCAGGAGAAGAGACGAGACCAGGAGAAGAGACGAGACCAGGAGAAGAGAAGAGACCAGGAGAAGAGAAGAGACCAGGAGAAGAGAAGAGACCAGGAGAAGAGACGAGACCAGGAGAAGAGACGAGACCAGGAGAAGAGAGGAGACCAGGAGAAGAGAGGAGACCAGGAGAAGAGTCGATACGAGGAGAAGAGACCAGGAGAAGAGACCAGGAGAAGAGAAGAGACCAGGAGAAGAGACCAGGAGAAGAGAAGAGATCAGGAGAAGAGACCAGGAGAAGAGACCAGGAGAAGAGACGAGACCAGGAGAAGAGAAGAGACCAGGAGAAGAGAAGAGACCAGGAGAAGAGAGCAGGAGAAGAGACGGGAACAGGAGAAGAGAGCAGGAGAAGAGACGAGACCAGGAGAAGAGACCAGGAGAAGAGACGAAACCAGGAGAAGAGACGAGACCAGGAGAAGAGACGAGACCAGGAGAAGAGACCAGGAGAAGAGACCAGGAGAAGAGACCAGGAGAAGAGACCAGGAGAAGAGACGAGACCAGGAGAAGAGACCAGGAGAAGAGACGAGATCAGGAGTCGGGACCAGGAGAAGAGACCAGGAGAAGAGACGACACCAGGAGAAGAGACGAGACCAGGAGAAGAGAAGAGACCAGGAGAAGAGAAGAGACCAGGACAAGAGACAAGGAGAAGAGAAGAGACCAGGAGAAGAGAAGAGACCAGGAGAAGAGACCAGGAGAAGAGACGAGACCAGGAGAAGAGAAGAGACCAGGAGAAGAGAAGAGACCAGGAGAAGAGAAGAGACCAGGAGAAGAGAAGAGACCAGGAGAAGAGACCAGGAGAAGAGAAGAGACCAGGAGAAGAGACCAGGAGAAGAGACCAGGAGAAGAGAGGAGACCAGGAGAAGAGACCAGGAGAAGAGACCAGGAGAAGAGAAGAGACCAGGAAAAGAGACCAGGAGAAGAGAAGAGACCAGGAGAAGAGACCAGGAGAAGAGACCAGGAGAAGAGACCAGGAGAAGAGACCAGGAGAAGAGAAGAGACGAGGAGAAGAGACCAGGAGAGGAGACCAGGAGAAGAGAAGAGACCAGGAGAGGAGAAGAGACCAGGAGAAGAGAAGAGACCAGGAGAAGAGAAGAGACCAAGAGAAGAGAAGAGACCAAGAGAAGAGACCAGGAGAAGAGACGAGATCAGGAGAAGAGACCAGGAGAAGAGACGAGACCAGGAGAAGAGACGAGACCAGGAGAAGAGACCAGGAGAAGAGACCAGGAGAAGAGACCAGGAGAAGAGACGAGACCAGGAGAAGAGACCAGGAGAAGAGACCAGGAGAAGAGAAGAGACCAGGAGAAGAGAAGAGACCAGGAGAAGAGAAGACACCAGGAGAAGGGACCAGGAAAAGAGAAGAGACCAGGAGAAGAGATCAGGAGAAGAGACCAGGAGAAGAGAAGAGACCAGGAGAAGAGAAGAGACCAGGAGAAGAGAGCAGGAGAAGAGACGAGAACAGGAGAAGAGAGCAGGAGAAGAGACGAGACCAGGAGAAGAGACCAGGAGAAGAGACGAGACCAGGAGAAGAGACGAGACCAGGAGACGGGACCAGGAGAAGAGACCAGGAGAAGAGACGAGACCAGGAGAAGAGACGAGACCAGGAGAAGAGAAGAGACCAGGACAAGAGACAAGGAGAAGAGAAGAGACCAGGAGAAGAGACCAGGAGAAGAGACCAGGAGAAGAGAAGAGACCAGGAGAAGAGACCAGGAGAAGAGAAGAGACCAGGAGAAGAGACCAGGAGAAGAGAACAGACCAGGAGAAGAGAAGAGACGAGGAGAGGAGAAGAGACCAGGAGAAGAGAAGAGACCAGGAGAAGAGAAGAGACCAGGAGAAGAGACCAGGAGAAGAGAAGAGACCAGGAGAAGAGAAGAGACCAGGAGAAGAGAAGAGACCAGGAGAAGAGAAGAGACCAGGAGAAGAGACCAGGAGAAGAGAAGAGACCAGGAGAAGAGACCAGGAGAAGAGACAAGACCAGGAGAAGAGACCAGGAGAAGAGACCAGGAGAAGAGACGAGACCAGGAGAAGAGACCAGGAGAAGAGATGAGACCAGGAGGATAGACGAGACCAGGAGAAGAGACGAGACCTTGAGAAGAGACCAGGAGAAGAGAAGAGACCAGGAGAAGAGAAGAGACCAGGAGAAGAGACGAGACCAGGAGAAAAGACCAGGAGAAGAGACCAGGAGAAGAGACGAGACCAGGAGAAGAGACCAGGAGAAGAGACGAGACCAGGAGAAGAGAAGAGACGAGGATAGGAGAAGAGACCAGGAGAAGAGACCAGGAGAAGAGAAGAGACCATGAGAAGAGACCAGGAGAAGACAAGAGACCAGGAGAAGAGACCAGGAGAAGAGAAGAGACCAGGAGAAGAGAAGAGACCAGGAGAAGAGACCAGGAGAAGAGAAGAGACCAGGAGAAGAGAAGAGACCAGGAGAAGAGAAGAGACCAGGAGAAGAGAAGAGACCAGGAGAAGAGACCAGGAGAAGAGACGAGATCAGGAGAAGAGACCAGGAGAAGAGACCAGGAGAAGAGAAGAGACCAGGAGAAGAGAAGAGACCAGGAGAAGAGACCAGGAGAAGAGACCAGGAGAAGAGACCAGGAGAAGAGACCAGGAGAAGAGAAGAGACCAAGAGAAGAGAAGAGACCAGGAGAAGAGAAGAGACCAGGAGAAGAGACCAGGAGAAGAGACGAGATCAGGAGAAGAGACCAGGAGAAGAGACGAGACCAGGAGAAGAGACGAGACCAGGAGAAGAGACGAGACCAGGAGAAGAGACCAGGAGAAGAGACGAGACCAGGAGAAGAGACGAGACCAGGAGAAGAGACGAGACCAGGAGAAGAGACGAGACCAGGAGAAGAGACCAGGAGAAGAGACGAGACCAGGAGAAGAGACGAGACCAGGAGAAGAGACGAGACCAGGAGACGGGACCAGGAGAAGAGACCAGGAGAAGAGACGAGACCAGGAGAAGAGACGAGACCAGGAGAAGAGAAGAGACCAGGACAAGAGACAAGGAGAAGAGAAGAGACCAGGAGAAGAGAAGAGACCAGGAGAAGAGAAGAGACGAGGAGAGGAGAAGAGACCAGGAGAAGAGACCAGGAGAAGAGAAGAGACCAAGAGAAGAGACCAGGAGAAGAGACCAGGAGAAGAGACGAGACCAGGAGAAGAGAAGAGACCAGGAGAAGAGACCAGGAGAAGAGACCAGGAGAAGAGACCAGGAGAAGAGACCAGGAGAAGAGACCAGGAGAAGAGACCAGGAGAAGAGAAGAGACCAGGAGAAGAGACCAGGGGAAGAGAACAGACCAGGAGAAGAGAAGAGACGAGGAGAGGAGAAGAGACCAGGAGAAGAGAAGAGACCAGGAGAAGAGAAGAGACCAGGAGAAGAGACCAGGAGAAGAGAAGAGACCAGGAGAAGAGACCAGGAGAAGAGACAAGACCAGGAGAAGAGACCAGGAGAAGAGACCAGGAGAAGAGACGAGACCAGGAGAAGAGACCAGGAGAAGAGATGAGACCAGGAGAATAGACGAGACCAGGAGAAGAGACGAGACCAGGAGAAGAGACCAGGAGAAGAGAAGAGACCAGGAGAAGAGAAGAGACCAGGAGAAGAGACGAGACCAGGAGAAAAGACCAGGAGAAGAGACCAGGAGAAGAGACGAGACCAGGAGAAGAGACCAGGAGAAGAGACGAGACCAGGAGAAGAGACCAGACCAAGAGAAGAGACGAGACCAGGAGAAGAGACGAGACCAGGAGAAGAGACGAGACCAGGAGAAGAGACGAGACCAGGAGAAGAGACCAGGAGAAGAGAAGAGACCAGGAGAAGAGAAGAGACGAGGATAGGAGAAGAGACCATGAGAAGAGACCAGGAGAAGACAAGAGACCAGGAGAAGAGACCAGGAGAAGAGAAGAGACCAGGAGAAGAGACCAGGAGAAGAGACCAGGAGAAGAGAAGAGACCAGGAGAAGAGAAGAGACCAGGAGAAGAGACCAGGAGAAGAGAAGAGACCAGGAGAAGAGAAGAGACCAGGAGAAGAGAAGAGACCAGGAGAAGAGAAGAGACAAGGAGAAGAGACCAGGAGAAGAGACGAGATCAGGAGAAGAGACCAGGAGAAGAGACCAGGAGAAGAGAAGAGACCAGGAGAAGAGAAGAGACCAGGAGAAGAGAAGAGACCAGGAGAAGAGACCAGGAGAAGAGACCAGGAGAAGAGACCAGGAGAAGAGAAGAGACCAGGAGAAGAGAAGAGACCAGGAGAAGAGACCAGGAGAAGAGAAGAGACCAAGAGAAGAGAAGAGACCAGGAGAAAGGAAGAGACCAGGAGAAGAGACCAGGAGAAGAGACGAGATCAGGAGAAGAGACCAGGAGAAGAGACGAGACCAGGAGAAGAGACGAGACCAGGAGAAGAGAAGAGACCAGGAGAAGAGAAGAGACCAGGAGAAGAGAAGAGACCAGGAGAAGAGAAGAGACCAGGAGAAGAGAAGAGACAAGGAGAAGAGACCAGGAGAAGAGACGAGATCAGGAGAAGAGACCAGGAGAAGAGACCAGGAGAAGAGAAGAGACCAGGAGAAGAGAAGAGACCAGGAGAAGAGACCAGGAGAAGAGACCAGGAGAAGAGACCAGGAGAAGAGACCAGGAGAAGAGACCAGGAGAAGAGAAGAGACCAGGAGAAGAGAAGAGACCAGGAGAAGAGACCAGGAGAAGAGAAGAGACCAAGAGAAGAGAAGAGACCAGGAGAAAGGAAGAGACCAGGAGAAGAGACCAGGAGAAGAGACGAGATCAGGAGAAGAGACCAGGAGAAGAGACGAGACCAGGAGAAGAGACGAGACCAGGAGAAGAGAAGAGACCAGGAGAAGAGAAGAGACCAGGAGAAGAGACCAGGAGAAGAGACGAGACCAGGAGAAGAGACGATACCAGGAGAAGAGACGAGACCAGGAGAAGAGACGAGACCAGGAGAAGAGACCAGGAGAAGAGACCAGGAGAAAAGAAGAGACGAGGAGAGGAGAAGAGACCAGGAGAAGAGAAGTGACCAGGAGAAGAGAAGAGACCAGGAGAAGAGACCAGGAGAAGAGAGGAGACCAGGAGAAGAGACCAGGAGAAGAGACCAGGAGAAGAGACCAGGAGAAGAGACCAGGAGAAGAGACCAGGAGAAGAGAAGAGACCAGGAGAAGAGAAGAGACCAGGAGAAGAGGAGAGACCAGGAGAAGAGACCAGGAGAAGAGACCAGGAGAAGAGACCAGGAGAAGAGACCAGGAGAAGAGAAGAGACCAGGAGAAGAGACCAGGAGAAGAGAAGAGACCAGGAGAAGAGAAGAGACCAGGAGAAGAAAAGAGACCAGGAGAAGAGACCAGGAGAAGAGAAGAGACCAGGAGAAGAGAAGAGACCAGGAGAAGAGACCAGGAGAAGAGACGAGATCAGGAGAAGAGAAGAGACCAGGAGAAGAGACCAGGAGAAGAGACCAGGAGAAGAGACGAGACCAGGAGAAGAGAAGAGACCAGGAGAAGAGAAGAGACCAGGAGAAGAGACCAGGAGAAGAGACGAGATCAGGAGAAGAGACCAGGAGAAGAGACCAGGAGAAGAGAAGAGACCAGGAGAAGAGAAGAGACCAGGAGAAGAGACCAGGAGAAGAGACCAGGAGAAGAGACCAGGAGAAGAGAAGAGACCAGGAGAAGAGAAGAGACCAGGAGAAGAGAAGAGACCAGGAGAAGAGACCAGGAGAAGAGACCAGGAGAAGAGAAGAGACCAAGAGAAGAGAAGAGACCAGGAGAAAGGAAGAGACCAGGAGAAAGGAAGAGACCAGGAGAAGAGACCAGGAGAAGAGACGAGATCAGGAGAAGAGACCAGGAGAAGAGACGAGACCAGGAGAAGAGACGAGACCAGGAGAAGAGAAGAGACCAGGAGAAGAGACCAGGAGAAGAGACGAGACCAGGAGAAGAGACGATACCAGGAGAAGAGACGAGACCAGGAGAAGAGACGAGACCAGGAGAAGAGACCAGGAGAAGAGAAGAGACCAGGAGAAGAGAAGAGACGAGGAGAGGAGAAGAGACCAGGAGAAGAGAAGTGACCAGGAGAAGAGAAGAGACCAGGAGAAGAGACCAGGAGAAGAGAGGAGACCAGGAGAAGAGACCAGGAGAAGAGACCAGGAGAAGAGACCAGGAGAAGGGAAGAGACCAGGAGAAGGGAAGAGACCAGGAGAAGAGGAGAGACCAGGAGAAGAGACCAGGAGAAGAGACCAGGAGAAGAGACCAGGAGAAGAGAAGAGACCAGGAGAAGGGACCAGGAGAAGAGACCAGGAGAAGAGACCAGGAGAAGAGAAGAGACCAGGAGAAGAGAAGAGACCAGGAGAAGAGACCAGGAGAAGAGACGAGATCAGGAGAAGAGAAGAGACCAGGAGAAGAGACCAGGAGAAGAGACCAGGAGAAGAGACGAGACCAGGAGAAGAGACGAGACCAGGAGAAGAGAAGAGACCAGGAGAAGAGACCAGGAAAAGAGAAGAGACCAGGAGAAGAGACCAGGAGAAGAGACCAGGAGAAGAGAAGAGACCAGGAGAAGAGAAGAGGCCAGGAGAAGAGACCAGGAGAAGAGAAGAGATCAGGAGAAGAGATCAGGAGAAGAGACGAGACCAGGAGAAGAGACGAGACCAGGAGAAGAGACGAGACCAGGAGAAGAGAAGAGACCAGGAGAAGAGACCAGGAGAAGGGATGAGACCAGGAGAAGAGAAGAGAAGAGGAGAGGAGAGGAGAGGAGAGGAGAGGAGAGGAGAGGAGAGGAGAGGAGAGGAGAGGAGAGGAGAGGAGAGGAGAGGAGAGGAGAGGAGAGGAGAGGAGAGGAGAGGAGAGGAGAGGAGAGGAGAGGAGAGGAGAGGAGAGGAGAGGAGAGGAGAGGAGAGGAGAGGAGAGGAGAGGAGAGGAGAGGAGAGGAGAAGAGAGGAGAAGAGAGGAGAAGAGAGGAGAAGAGAGGAGAAGAGAAGAGAAGAGAAGAGAAGAGAAGAGAAGAGAAGAGACCAGGAGAAGAGACCAGGAGAAGAGACGAGACCAGGTGAAGAGTCGAGACGAGGAGAAGAGACCAGGAGAAGAGACCAGGAGAAGAGACCAGGAGAAGAGACGAGACCAGGAGAAGAGACCAGGAGAAGAGACGAGACCAGGAGAAGAGACGAGACCAGGAGAAGAGACGAGACCAGGAGAAGAGACGAGACCAGGAGAAGAGACGAGACCAGAAGAAGAGAAGAGACCAGGAGAAGAGAAGAGACCAGGAGAAGAGACCAGGAGAAGAGACCAGGAGAAGAGACCAGGAGAAGGGAAGGGACCAGGAGAAGACAAGAGAAGAGAAGAGACCAGGAGAAGAGACCAGGAGAAGAGACGAGACCAGGAGAAGAGACGAGACCAGGAGAAGAGAAGAGACCAGGAGAAGAGACGAGACCAGGAGAAGAGACGAGACCAGGAGAAGAGACGAGACCAGGAGAAGAGACGAGACCAGGAGAAGAGAGGAGACCAGGAGAAGAGAGGAGACCAGGAGAAGAGACCAGGAGAAGAGACCAGGAGAAGAGACCAGGAGAAGAGACCAGGAGAAGAGAAGAGACCAGGAGAAGAGTCCAGGAGAAGAGAAGAGATCAGGAGAAGAGACCAGGAGAAGAGACCAGGAGAAGAGACGAGACCAGGAGAAGAGAAGAGACCAGGAGAAGAGAAGAGACCAGGAGAAGAGAGCAGGAGAAGAGACGGGAACAGGAGAAGAGAGCAGGAGAAGAGACGAGACCAGGAGAAGAGACCAGGAGAAGAGACGAGACCAGGAGAAGAGACGAGACCAGGAGAAGAGACGAGACCAGGAGAAGAGACCAGGAGAAGAGACGAGACCAGGAGAAGAGAGGAGACCAGGAGAAGAGACCAGGAGAAGAGACGAGACCAGGAGACGGGACCAGGAGAAGAGACGAGACCAGGAGAAGAGACGACACCAGGAGAAGAGACGAGACCAGGAGAAGAGAAGAGACCAGGAGAAGAGAAGAGACCAGGACAAGAGACAAGGAGAAGAGAAGAGACCAGGAGAAGAGAAGAGACCAGGAGAAGAGAAGAGAACCAGGAGAAGAGAAGAGACGAGGAGAGGAGAAGAGACTAGGAGAAGAGACCAGGAGAAGAGAAGAGACCAGGAGAAGAGACCAGGAGAAGAGACGAGACCAGGAGAAGAGAAGAGACCAGGAGAAGAGAGGAGACCAGGAGAAGAGAGGAGACCAGGAGAAGAGACCAGGAGAAGAGACCAGGAGAAGAGAAGAGACCAGGAAAAGAGACCAGGAGAAGAGAAGAGACCAGGAGAAGAGACCAGGAGAAGAGACCAGGAGAAGAGAAGAGACAAGGAGAAGAGACCAGGAGAGGAGACCAGGAGAAGAGAAGAGACCAGGAGAGGAGAAGAGACCAGGAGAAGAGAAGAGACCAAGAGAAGAGACCAGGAGAAGAGACGAGATCAGGAGAAGAGACCAGGAGAAGAGACGAGACCAGGAGAAGAGACGAGACCAGGAGAAGAGACGAGACCAGGAGAAGAGACCAGGAGAAGAGACCAGGAGAAGAGACGAGACCAGGAGAAGAGACGAGACCAGGAGAAGAGGAGAGACCAGGACAAGAGAAAAGGAGAAGAGACGAGACCAGGAGAAGAGACCAGGAGAAGAGACGAGACCAGGAGAAGAGAAGAGACCAGTAGAAGAGACCAGGAGAAGAGACGAGACCAGGAGAAGAGACGAGACCAGGAGAAGAGACGAGACCAGGAGAAGAGACGAGACCAGGAGAAGAGAAGAGACCAGAAGAAGAGAAGAGACCAGGAGAAGAGAAGAGACCAGGAGAAGAGACCAGGAGAAGAGACCAGGAGAAGAGAAAAGACCAGGAGAAGAGACCAGGAGAAGAGACGAGACCAGGAGAAGAGACGAGACCAGGAGAAGAGAAGAGACCAGGAGAAGAGAAGAGACCAGGAGAAGAGACCAGGAATAGAGAAGAGACCAGGAGAAGAGACCAGGAGAAGAGAAGAGACCAGGAGAAGAGAAGAGACCAGGAGAAGAGAAGAGACCAGGAGAAGGGACCAGGAAAAGAGAAGAGACCAGGAGAAGAGACCAGGAGAAGAGAGCAGGAGAAGAGACGAGACCCGGAGAAGAGACCAGGAGAAGAGACGAGACGAGGAGAGAGACGAGACCAGGAGAAGAGACGAGACCAGGAGAAGAGACGAGACCAGGAGAAGAGACGAGACCAGGAGAAGAGACGAGACCAGGAGAAGAGACCAGGAGAAGAGACGAGGAGAAGAGAAGAGACCAGGAGAAGAGAAGAGACCAGGAGAAGAGACCAGGAGAAGAGAGGAGACCAGGAGAAGAGTCGATACGAGGAGAAGAGACCAGGAGAAGAGACCAGGAGAAGAGAAGAGACCAGGAGAAGAGACCAGGAGAAGAGAAGAGATCAGGAGAAGAGACCAGGAGAAGAGACCAGGAGAAGAGACGAGACCAGGAGAAGAGACGAGACCAGGAGAAGAGACCAGGAGAAGAGACGAGGAGAAGAGAAGAGACCAGGAGAAGAGAAGAGACCAGGAGAAGAGACCAGGAGAAGAGAGGAGACCAGGAGAAGAGTCGATACGAGGAGAAGAGACCAGGAGAAGAGACCAGGAGAAGAGACGAGACCAGGAGAAGAGACCAGGAGAAGAGACGAGACCAGGAGAAGAGACCAGGAGAAGACACGAGACCAGGAGACGGGACCAGGAGAAGAGACCAGGAGAAGAGACGACACCAGGAGAAGAGACGAGACCAGGAGAAGAGAAGAGACCAGGAGAAGAGAAGAGACCAGGAGAAGAGACAAGGAGAAGAGAAGAGACCAGGAGAAGAGAAGAGACCAGGAGAAGAGAAGAGACCAGGAGAAGAGAAGAGAACCAGGAGAAGAGAAGAGACGAGGAGAGGAGAAGAGACTAGGAGAAGAGACCAGGAGAAGAGAAGAAACCAGGAGAAGAGACCAGGAGAAGAGACGAGACCAGGAGAAGAGAAGAGACCAGGAGAAGAGAAGAGACCAGGAGAAGAGACCAGGAGAAGAGAGGAGACCAGGAGAAGAGACCAGGAGAAGAGACCAGGAGAAGAGAAGAGACCAGGAAAAGAGACCAGGAGAAGAGAAGAGACCAGGAGAAGAGACCAGGAGAAGAGACCAGGAGAAGAGAAGAGACAAGGAGAAGAGACCAGGAGAGGAGACCAGGAGAAGAGAAGAGACCAGGAGAGGAGAAGAGACCAGGAGAAGAGAAGAGACCAAGAGAAGAGACCAGGAGTAGAGACGAGATCAGGAGAAGAGACCAGGAGAAGAGACGAGACCAGGAGAAGAGACGAGACCAGGAGAAGAGACGAGACCAGGAGAAGAGACCAGGAGAAGAGACCAGGAGAAGAGACCAGGAGAAGAGACGAGACCAGGAGAAGAGACGAGACCAGGAGAAGAGGAGAGACCAGGACAAGAGAAAAGGAGAAGAGACGAGACCAGGACAAGAGAAAAGGAGAAGAGACGAGACCAGGACAAGAGAAAAGGAGAAGAGACGAGACCAGGAGAAGAGAAGAGACCAGTAGAAGAGACCAGGAGAAGAGACGAGACCAGGAGAAGAGACGAGACCAGGAGAAGAGACGAGACCAGGAGAAGAGATGAGACCAGGAGAAGAGACCAGGAGAAGAGACCAGGAGAAGAGACCAGGAGAAGAGAAGAGACCAGGAGAAGAGACCAGGAGAAGAGACGAGACCAGGAGAAGAGACGAGACCAGGAGAAGAGAAGAGACCAGGAGAAGAGACGAGACCAGGAGAAGAGAAGAGACCAGGAGAAGAGACCAGGAATAGAGACCAGGAGAAGAGACCAGGAGAAGAGAAGAGACCAGGAGAAGAGAAGAGACCAGGAGAAGAGAAGAGACCAGGAGAAGAGAAGAGACCAGGAGAAGGGACCAGGAAAAGAGAAGAGACCAGGAGAAGAGACCAGGAGAAGAGAGCAGGAGAAGAGACGAGACCCGGAGAAGAGACCAGGAGAAGAGACGAGACCAGGAGAAGAGACGAGACCAGGAGAAGAGACGAGACCAGGAGAAGAGACGAGACCAGGAGAAGAGACGAGACCAGGAGAAGAGACGAGACCAGGAGAAGAGTCGAGACGAGGAGAAGAGACCAGGAGAAGAGACGAGGAGAAGAGAAGAGACCAGGAGAAGAGAAGAGACCAGGAGAAGAGACCAGGAGAAGAGAAGAGACCAGGAGAAGAGAAGAGACCAGGAGAAGAGAAGAGACCAGGAGAAGAGACCAGGAGAAGAGACGAGATCAGGAGAAGAGACCAGGAGAAGAGACGAGACCAGGAGAAGAGACGAGACCAGGAGAAGAGAAGAGACCAGGAGAAGAGAAGAGACCAGGAGAAGAGACCAGGACAAGAGACGAGACGAGGAGAGGAGAAGAGACCAGGAGAAGAGAGCAGGAGAAGAGAAGAGACCAGGAGAAGAGACGAGACCAGGAGAAGAGAAGAGACCAGAAGAGACCAGGAATAGAGAAGAGACCAGGAGAGGAGACCAGGAATAGAGAAGAGACCAGGAGAAGAGACCAGGAGAAGAGAAGAGACCAGGAGAAGAGAAGAGACCAGGAGAAGAGAAGAGACCAGGAGAAGAGAAGAGACCAGGAGAAGAGAAGAGACCAGGAGAAGGGACCAGGAAAAGAGACCAGGAGAAGAGACCAGGAGAAGAGACCAGGAGAAGAGACGAGACCAGGAGAAGAGACGAGACCAGGAGACGGGACCAGGAGAAGAGACCAGGAGAAGAGACGAGACCAGGAGAAGAGAAGAGACCAGGACAAGAGACCAGGAGAAGAGAAGAGACCAGGAGAAGAGAAGAGACCAGGAGAAGAGAAGAGACCAGGAGAAGAGAAGAGACCAGGAGAAGAGAAGAGACCAGGAGAAGAGAAGAGAAGAGGAGAGGAGAAGAGACCAGGAGAAGAGACCAGGAGAAGATTCGAGACCAGGAGAAGAGAAGAGACCAGGAGAAGAGAAGAGACCAGGAGAAGAGACCAGGAGAAGAGACCAGGAGAAGAGAAGAGACCAGGAGAAGAGACCAGGAGAAGAGAAGAGACCAGGAGAAGAGAAGAGACGAGGAGAGGAGAAGAGACCAGGAGAAGAGAAGAGACCAGGAGAAGAGACCAGGAGAAGAGACCAGGAGAAGAGAAGAGACCAGGAGAAGAGAAGAGACCAGGAGAAGAGACCAGGAGAAGAGACCAGGAGAAGAAGACCAGGAGAAGAGACGAGACCAGGAGAAGAGAAGAGAAGAGAAGAAACCATGAGAAGAAACCAGGAGAAGACACGAGACCAGAGAAGAGTCGAGACGAGGAGAAGAGACCAGGAGAAGAGACCAGGAGAAGAGACGAGACCAGGAGAAGAGACCAGGAGAAGAGAAGAGACCAGGAGAAGAGAAGAGACCAGGAGAAGAGAAGAGACCAGGAGAAGAGAAGAGACCAGGAGAAGAGAAGTGACAAGGAGAAGAGACCAGGAGAAGAGACGAGATCAGAGAGAAGAGAGCAGGAGAAGAGACGAGACCAGGAGAAGAGACGAGACCAGGAGAAGAGACGAGACCAGGAGAAGAGACGAGACCAGGAGAAGAGACCAGGAGAAGAGAAGAGATCAGGAGAAGACACCAGGAGAAGAGACCAGGAGAAGAGACGAGACCAGGAGAAGAGACGAGACCAGGAGAAGAGACGAGACCAGGAGAAGAGAAGAGACCAGGAGAAGAGAAGAGACCAGAAGAAGAGACCAGGAGAAGAGACCAGGAGAAGAGACCAGGAGAAGAGACCAGGAGAAGAGACCAGGAGAAGAGACCAGGAGAAGAGACCAGGAGAAGAGACCAGGAGAAGAGACCAGGAGAAGGGAAGGACCAGGAGAAGACAAGAGAAGAGAAGAGACCAGGAGAAGAGACCAGGAGAAGAGACGAGACCAGGAGAAGAGACGAGACCAGGAGAGAGAAGAGACCAGGAGAAGAGACGAGACCAGAGAAGAGACGAGACCAGGAGAAGAGACCAGGAGAAGAGACCAGGAGAAGAGAAGAGACCAGGAGAAGAGACCAGGAGAAGAGAAGAGATCAGGAGAAGAGACCAGGAGAAGAGAAGAGACCAGGAGAAGAGAAGAGACCAGGAGAAGAGAGCAGGAGAAGAGACGGGAACAGGAGAAGAGAGCAGGAGAAGAGACGAGACCAGGAGAAGAGACCAGACCAGGAGAAGAGACGAGACCAGGAGAAGAGACGAGACCAGGAGAAGAGACGAGACCAGGAGAAGAGACAGGAGAAGAGACGAGACCAGGAGAAGAGACCAGGAGAAGACACGAGACCAGGAGACGGGACCAGGAGAAGAGACCAGGAGAAGAGACGACACCAGGAGAAGAGACGAGACCAGGAGAAGAGAAGAGACCAGGAGAGAGAAGAGACCAGGAGAAGAGACAAGGAGAAGAGAAGAGACCAGGAGAAGAGAAGAGACCAGGAGAAGAGAAGAGACCAGGAGAAGAGAAGAGAACCAGGAGAAGAGAAGAGACGAGGAGAGGAGAAGAGACTAGGAGAAGAGACCAGGAGAAGAGAAGAGACCAGGAGAAGAGACCAGGAGAAGAGACGAGACCAGGAGAAGAGAAGAGACCAGGAGAAGAGAAGAGACCAGGAGAAGAGACCAGGAGAAGAGAGGAGACCAGGAGAAGAGACCAGGAGAAGAGACCAGGAGAAGAGAAGAGACCAGGAAAAGAGACCAGGAGAAGAGAAGAGACCAGGAGAAGAGACCAGGAGAAGAGACCAGGAGAAGAGAAGAGACAAGGAGAAGAGACCAGGAGAGGAGACCAGGAGAGAGAAGAGACCAGGAGAGGAGAAGAGACCAGGAGAAGAGAAGAGACCAAGAGAAGAGACCAGGAGTAGAGACGAGATCAGGAGAAGAGACCAGGAGAAGAGACGAGACCAGGAGAAGAGACGAGACCAGGAGAAGAGACGAGACCAGGAGAAGAGACGAGACCAGGAGAAGAGACCAGGAGAAGAGACCAGGAGAAGAGACCAGGAGAAGAGACGAGACCAGGAGAAGAGACGAGACCAGGAGAAGAGGAGAGACCAGGACAAGAGAAAAGGAGAAGAGACGAGACCAGGAGAAGAGACCAGGAGAAGAGACGAGACCAGGAGAAGAGAAGAGACCAGTAGAAGAGACCAGGAGAGAAGAGACGAGACAGGAGAAGAGACGAGACCAGGAGAAGAGACGAGAGACCAGGAGAAGAGACGAGACCAGGAGAAGAGACGAGACCAGGAGAAGAGAAGAGACCAGGAGAAGAGAAGAGACCAGGAGAAGAGACCAGGAGAAGAGACCAGGAGAAGAGAAGAGACCAGGAGAAGAGACCAGGAGAAGAGACGAGACCAGGAGAAGAGACGAGACCAGGAGAAGAGAAGAGACCAGGAGAAGAGACGAGACCAGGAGAAGAGAAGAGACCAGGAGAAGAGACCAGGAATAGAGAAGAGACCAGGAGAAGAGACCAGGAGAAGAGACCAGGAGAAGAGAAGAGACCAGGAGAAGAGAAGAGACCAGGAGAAGAGAAGAGACCAGGAGAAGGGACCAGGAAAAGAGAGCAGGAGAAGAGACGAGACCCGGAGAAGAGACCAGGAGAAGAGACGAGACCAGGAGAAGAGACGAGACCAGGAGAAGAGACGAGACAGGAGAAGAGACGAGACCAGGAGAAGAGACGAGACCAGGAGAAGAGACGAGACCAGGAGAAGAGACGAGACCAGGAGAAGAGACGAGACCAGGAGAAGAGTCGAGACGAGGAGAAGAGACCAGGAGAAGAGACGAGGAGAAGAGAAGAGACCAGGAGAAGAGAAGAGACCAGGAGAAGAGACCAGGAGAAGAGAAGAGACCAGGAGAAGAGAAGAGACCAGGAGAAGAGAAGAGACCAGGAGAAGAGACCAGGAGAAGAGACGAGATCAGGAGAAGAGACCAGGAGAAGAGACGAGACCAGGAGAAGAGACGAGACCAGGAGAAGAGACGAGACCAGGAGAAGAGACGAGACCAGGAGAAGAGAAGAGACCAGGAGAAGAGAAGAGACCAGGAGAAGAGACCAGGACAAGAGACGAGACGAGGAGAGGAGAAGAGACCAGGAGAAGAGAGCAGGAGAAGAGAAGAGACCAGGAGAAGAGACGAGACCAGGAGAAGAGAAGAGACCAGAAGAGACCAGGAATAGAGAAGAGACCAGGAGAGGAGACCAGGAATAGAGAAGAGACCAGGAGAAGAGACCAGGAGAAGAGAAGAGACCAGGAGAAGAGAAGAGACCAGGAGAAGAGAAGAGACCAGGAGAAGGGACCAGAAAAGAGAAGAGACCAGGAGAAGAGACCAGGAGAAGAGACCAGGAGAAGAGACCAGGAGAAGAGACGAGACCAGGAGAAGAGACGAGACCAGGAGACGGGACCAGGAGAAGAGACAGGAGAAGAGACGAGACCAGGAGAAGAGAAGAGACCAGGAGAAGAGAAGAGACCAGGAGAAGAGAAGAGACCAGGAGAAGAGAAGAGAAGAGGAGAGGAGAAGAGACCAGGAGAAGAGACCAGGAGAAGATTCGAGACCAGGAGAAGAGAAGAGACCAGGAGAAGAGAAGAGACCAGGAGAAGAGACCAGGAGAAGAGACCAGGAGAAGAGAAGAGACCAGGAGAAGAGACCAGGAGAAGAGAAGAGACCAGGAGAAGAGAAGAGACGAGGAGAGGAGAAGAGACCAGGAGAAGAGAAGAGACCAGGAGAAGAGACCAGGAGAAGAGAAGAGACCAGGAGAAGAGACCAGGAGAAGAGACCAGGAGAAGAGACCAGAGAAGAGACGAGACCAGGAGAAGAGAAGAGAAGAGAAGAAACCATGAGAAGAAACCAGGAGAAGACACGAGACCAGGAGAAGAGTCGAGACGAGGAGAAGAGACCAGGAGAGAGACCAGGAGAAGAGACGAGACCAGGAGAAGAGACCAGGAGAAGAGAAGAGACCAGGAGAAGAGAAGAGACCAGGAGAAGAGAAGAGGCCAGGAGAAGAGAAGTGACAAGGAGAAGAGACCAGGAGAGAGACGAGATCAGGAGAAGAGAGCAGGAGAAGAGACGAGACCAGGAGAAGAGACGAGACCAGGAGAAGAGACGAGACCAGGAGAAGAGACCAGGAGAAGAGAAGAGATCAGGAGAAGACACCAGGAGAAGAGACCAGGAGAACAGACGAGACCAGGAGAAGAGACGAGACCAGGAGAAGAGACGAGACCAGGAGAAGAGAAGAGACCAGGAGAAGAGAAGAGACCAGAGAAGAGACCAGGAGAAGAGACCAGGAGAAGAGACCAGGAGAAGAGACCAGGAGAAGGGAAGGGACCAGGAGAAGACAAGAGAAGAGAAGAGACCAGGAGAAGAGACCAGGAGAAGAGACGAGACCAGGAGAAGAGACGAGACCAGGAGAAGAGACGAGACCAGGAGAAGAGACGAGACCAGGAGAAGAGTCGATACGAGGAGAAGAGACCAGGAGAAGAGACCAGGAGAAGAGAAGAGACCAGGAGAAGAGACCAGGAGAAGAGAAGAGATCAGGAGAAGAGACCAGGAGAAGAGACCAGGAGAAGAGACGAGACCAGGAGAAGAGAAGAGACCAGGAGAAGAGAAAAGACCAGGAGAAGAGAAAAGACCAGGAGAAGAGAGCAGGAGAAGAGACGGGAACAGGAGAAGAGAGCAGGAGAAGAGACGAGACCAGGAGAAGAGACCAGGAGAAGAGACGAGACCAGGAGAAGAGACGAGACCAGGAGAAGAGACGAGACCAGGAGAAGAGACGAGACCAGGAGAAGAGACGAGACCAGGAGAAGAGACGAGACCAGGAGAAGAGACGAGACCAGGAGAAGAGACCAGGAGAAGAGACGAGACCAGGAGAAGAGACCAGGAGAAGAGACGAGACCAGGAGAAGAGACGAGACCAGGAGAAGAGAAGAGACCAGGAGAAGAGAAGAGACCAGGAGAAGAGAAGAGACCAGGAGAAGAGAAGAGACCAGGAGAAGAGACCAGGAGAAGAGACCAGGAGAAGAGACCAGGAGAAGAGACGAGACCAGGAGAAGAGACGAGACCAGGAGAAGAGACGAGACCAGGAGAAGAGACGAGACCAGGAGAAGAGAAGAGACCAGAAGAAGAGAAGAGACCAGGAGAAGAGAAGAGACCAGGAGAAGAGACCAGGAGAAGAGACCAGAGAAGAGACGAGACCAGGAGAAGAGACGAGACCAGGAGAAGAGACGAGACCAGGAGAAGAGATGAGACCAGGAGAAGAGAAGAGACCAGGAGAAGAGACCAGGAATAGAGAAGAGACCAGGAGAAGAGACCAGGAGAAGAGAAGAGACCAGGAGAAGAGAAGAGACCAGGAGAAGAGAAGAGACCAGGAGAAGGGACCAGGAAAAGAGAAGAGACCAGGAGAAGAGACCAGGAGAAGAGACCAGGAGAAGAGACCAGGAGAAGAGACCAGGAGAAGAGAAGAGACCAGGAGAAGAGAGCAGGAGAAGAGACGAGAACAGGAGAAGAGAGCAGGAGAAGAGACGAGACCAGGAGAAGAGACCAGGAGAAGAGACGAGACCAGGAGAAGAGACGAGACCAGGAGAAGAGACGAGACCAGGAGAAGAGACCAGGAGAAGAGAAGAGACCAGGAGAAGAGACGAGACCAGGAGACGGGACCAGGAGAAGAGACCAGGAGAAGAGACGAGACCAGGAGAAGAGAAGAGACCAGGACAAGAGACAAGGAGAAGAGAAGAGACCAGGAGAAGAGTAGAGACCAGGGAAGAGAAGAGACGAGGAGAGGAGAAGAGACCAGGAGAAGAGACCAGGAGAAGAGACCAGGAGAAGAGACCAGGAGAAGAGACCAGGAGAAGAGAAGAGACCAGGAGAAGAGACCAGGAGAAGAGACAAGACCAGGAGAAGAGACGGGACCAGGAGAAGAGAAGAGACCAGGAGAAGAGACCAGGAGAAGAGACGAGACCAGGAGAAGAGACGAGACCAGGAGAAGAGAAGAGACCAGGAGAAGAGAAGAGACGAGGAGAGGAGAAGAGACCAGGAGAAGAGACCAGGAGAAGAGAAGAGACCAGGAGTAGAGACCAGGAGAAGAGACGAGACCAGGAGAAGAGAAGAGACCAGGAGAAGAGAAGAGACCAGGAGAAGAGAGAGACCAGGAGAAGAGACCAGGAATAGAGAAGAGACCAGAGAAGAGACGACACCAGGAGAAGAGACGAGACCAGGAGAAGAGAAGAGACCAGGAGAAGAGAAGAGACCAGGACAAGAGACAAGGAGAAGAGAAGAGACCAGGAGAAGAGAAGAGACCAGGAGAAGAGAAGAGAACCAGGAGAAGAGAAGAGACGAGGAGAGGAGAAGAGACCAGGAGAAGAGACCAGGAGAAGAGAAGAGACCAGGAGAAGAGAAGAGACCAGGAGAAGAGAAGAGACCAGGAGAAGAGAAGAGACCAGGAGAAGAGAAGAGACCAGGAGAAGAGAAGAGACCAGGAGAAGAGACCAGGAGAAGAGACCAGGAGAAGAGAGGAGACCAGGAGAAGAGACCAGGAGAAGAGACCAGGAGAAGAGAAGAGACCACGAAAAGAGACCAGGAGAAGAGAAGAGACCAGGAGAAGAGACCAGGAGAAGAGACCAGGAGAAGAGAAGAGACGAAGAGAAGAGACCAGGAGAGGAGACCAGGAGAAGAGAAGAGACCAGGAGAGGAGAAGAGACCAGGAGAGGAGAAGAGACCAGGAGAGGAGAAGAGACCAAGAGAAGAGACCAGGAGAAGAGACGAGATCAGGAGAAGAGACCAAGGAGAAGAGACGAGACCAGGAGAAGAGACGAGACCAGGAGAAGAGAAGAGACCAGGAGAAGAGACCAGGAGAAGAGACCAGGAGAAGAGACGAGACCAGGAGAAGAGACGAGACCAGGAGAAGAGACGAGACCAGGAGAAGAGACGAGACCAGGAGAAGAGGAGAGACCAGGACAAGAGAAAAGATGAAGAGACGAGACCAGGAGAAGAGACCAGGAGAAGAGACGAGACCAGGAGAAGAGAAGAGACCAGGAGAAGAGACCAGGAGAAGAGACGAGACCAGGAGAAGAGACGAGACCAGGAGAAGAGAAGAGACCAGAAGAAGAGAAGAGACCAGGAGAAGAGAAGAGACCAGGAGAAGAGACCAGGAGAAGAGACCAGGAGAAGAGAAGAGACCAGGAGAAGAGACGAGACCAGGAGAAGAGAAGAGACCAGGAGAAGAGACGAGACAGGAGAAGAGACGAGACCAGGAGAAGAGAGCGAGACCAGGAGAAGAGAAGAGACCAGGAGAAGAGACCAGGAATAGAGAAGAGACCAGGAATAGAGAAGAGACCAGGAGAAGAGACCAGGAGAAGAGAAGAGACCAGTAGAAGAGAAGAGACCAGGAGAAGAGAAGAGACCAGGAGAAGGGACCAGGAAAAGAGAAGAGACCAGGAGAAGAGACCAGGAGAAGAGACCAGGAGAACAGAAGAGACCAGGAGAAGAGAAGAGACCAGGAGAAGAGAAGAGACCAGGAGAAGAGAGCAGGAGAAGAGACGAGAACAGGAGAAGAGAGCAGGAGAAGAGACGAGACCAGGAGAAGAGACCAGGAGAAGAGACGAGACCAGGAGAAGAGACGAGACCAGGAGAAGAGACCAGACCAGGAGAAGAGAAGAGACCAGGAGAAGAGACGAGACCAGGAGAAGAGACCAGGAGAAGAGACCAGGAGAAGAGACGAGACCAGGAGAAGAGAAGAGACCAGGACAAGAGACAAGGAGAAGAGAAGAGACCAGGAGAAGAGAAGAGACCAGGGGAAGAGAAGAGACGAGGAGAGGAGAAGAGACCAGGAGAAGAGACCAGGAGAAGAGAAGAGACCAGGAGAAGAGACCAGGAGAAGAGACAAGACCAGGAGAAGAGACGGGACCAGGAGAAGAGAAGAGACCAGGAGAGAGACCAGGAGAGAGACGAGACCAGGAGAAGAGACGAGACCAGGAGAAGAGACGAGACCAGGAGAAGAGACGAGACCAGGAGAAGAGACGAGACCAGGAGAAGAGACGAGACCAGGAGAAGAGAAGAGACCAGGAGAAGAGAAGAGACCAGGAGAAGAGACCAGGAGAAGAGAAGAGACCAGGAGTAGAGACCAGGAGAAGAGACGAGACCAGAGAAGAGACGAGACCAGGAGAAGAGACGAGACCAGGAGAAGAGACGAGACCAGGAGAAGAGACGAGACCAGGAGAAGAGAAGAGACCAGGAGAAGAGAAGAGACCAGGAGAAGAGAAGAGACCAGGAGAAGAGAAGAGACCAGAGAAGAGAAGAGACCAGGAGAAGAGAAGAGACCAGGAGAAGAGACCAGGAATAGAGAAGAGACCAGGAGAAGAGACCAGGAGAAGAGAAGAGACCAGGAGAAGAGAAGAGACCAGGAGAAGAGAAGACACCAGGAGAAGGGACCAGGAAAAGAGAAGAGACCAGGAGAAGAGATCAGGAGAAGAGACCAGGAGAAGAGAAGAGACCAGGAGAAGAGAAGAGACCCGGAGAAGAGAGAGACCAGGAGAAGAGAGCAGGAGAAGAGACGAGAACAGGAGAAGAGAGCAGGAGAAGAGACGAGACCAGGAGAAGAGACCAGGAGAAGAGACGAGACCAGGAGAAGTGACGAGACCAGGAGAAGAGACGAGACCAGGAGAAGAGACCAGGAGAAGAGACGAGACCAGGAGAAGAGACGAGACCAGGAGACGGGACCAGGAGAAGAGACCAGGAGAAGAGACGAGACCAGGAGAAGAGACGAGACCAGGAGAAGAGACGAGACCAGGAGAAGAGAAGAGACCAGGACAAGAGACAAGGAGAAGAGAAGAGACCAGGAGAAGAGAAGAGACCAGGAGAAGAGAAGAGACCAGGAGAAGAGAAGAGACCAGGAGAGGAGAAGAGACCAGGAGAAGAGACCAGGAGAAGAGAAGAGACCAAGAGAAGAGACCAGGAGAAGAGACCAGGAGAAGAGACGAGACCAGGAGAAGAGAAGAGACCAGGAGAAGAGAAGAGACCAGGAGAAGAGAAGAGACCAGAGAAGAGACCAGGAGAAGAGACCAGGAGAAGAGACCAGGAGAAGAGACCAGGAGAAGAGACCAGGAGAAGAGAAGAGACCAGGAGAAGACACCAGGAGAAGAGAACAGACCAGGAGAAGAGAAGAGACGAGGAGGAGAGAAGAGACCAGGAGAAGAGAAGAGACCAGGAGAAGAGAAGAGACCAGGAGAAGAGACCAGGAGAAGAGAAGAGACAGGAGAAGAGACCAGGAGAAGAGACAAGACCAGGAGAAGAGACCAGGAGAAGAGACCAGGAGAAGAGACCAGGAGAAGAGACGAGACCAGGAGAAGAGACCAGGAGAAGAGATGAGACCAGGAGAATAGACGAGACCAGGAGAAGAGACAAGACCAGGAGAAGAGACCAGGAGAAGAGAAGAGACCAGGAGAAGAGAAGAGACCAGGAGAAGAGACGAGACCAGGAGAAAAGACCAGGAGAAGAGACCAGGAGAAGAGACCAGGAGAATAGACGAGACCAGGAGAAGAGACCAGGAGAAGAGACGAGACCAGGAGAAGAGACGAGACCAGGAGAAGAGACGAGACCAGGAGAAGAGACGAGACCAGGAGAAGAGACCAGGAGAAGAGAAGAGACCAGGAGAAGAGAAGAGACCAGGAGAAGAGAAGAGACCAGGAGAAGAGACCAGGAGAAGACAAGAGACCATGAGAAGAGACCAGGAGAAGACAAGAGACCAGGAGAAGAGACCAGGAGAAGAGAAGAGACCAGGAGAAGAGACCAGGAGAAGAGACCAGGAGAAGAGAAGAGACCAGGAGAAGAGACCAGGAGAAGAGAAGAGACCAGGAGAAGAGAAGAGACCAGGAGAAGAGAAGAGACCAGGAGAAGAGACCAGGAGAAGAGACGAGATCAGGAGAAGAGACCAGGAGAAGAGACCAGGAGAAGAGAAGAGACCAGGAGAAGAGAAGAGACCAGGAGAAGAGAAGAGACCAGGAGAAGAGAAGAGACCAGGAGAAGAGAAGAGACCAGGAGAAGAGACCAGAGAAGAGAAGAGACCAAGAGAAGAGAAGAGACCAGGAGAAGAGAAGAGACCAGGAGAAGAGACCAGGAGAAGAGACCAGGAGAAGAGACCAGGAGAAGAGACCAGGAGAAGAGACGAGATCAGGAGAAGAGACCAGGAGAAGAGACGAGACCAGGAGAAGAGACCAGGAGAAGAGACGAGACCAGGAGAAGAGACGAGACCAGGAGAAGAGAAGAGACCAGGAGAAGAGACGATACCAGGAGAAGAGACGATACCAGGAGAAGAGACGAGACCAGGAGAAGAGACGAGACCAGGAGAAGAGACCAGGAGAAGAGAAGAGACCAGGAGAAGAGAAGAGACCAGGAGAAGAGAAGAGACCAGGAGAAGAGAAGAGACCAGGAGAAGAGAAGAGACCAGGAGAAGAGAAGAGACCAGGAGAGGAGAAGAGACCAGGAGAAGAGAAGTGACCAGGAGAAGAGACCAGGAGAAGAGAGGAGACCAGGAGAAGAGACCAGGAGAAGAGAAGAGACCAGGAGAAGAGAAGAGACCAGGAGAAGAGAAGAGACCAGGAGAAGAGACCAGGAGAAGAGACCAGGAGAAGAGAAGAGACCAGGAGAAGAGACCAGGAGAAGAGAAGAGACCAGGAGAAGAGAAGAGACCAGGAGAAGAGAAGAGACCAGGAGAAGAGAAGAGACGAGGAGAAGAGAAGAGACCAGGAGAAGAGACCAGGAGAAGAGACGAGATCAGGAGAAGAGACAGGAGAGAGACGTGAGAGACCAGAGAGACGAGACCAGGAGAAGAGAAGAGACCAGGAGAAGAGACGAGACAGGAGAAGAGAAGAGACCAGGAGAAGAGAAGAGACCAGGAGAAGAGAAGAGACCAGGAGAAGAGACCAGGAAAAGAGAAGAGACCAGGAGAAGAGACCAGAGAAGAGAAGAGACCAGGAGAAGAGAAGAGGCCAGGAGAAGAGAAGAGACCAGGAGAAGAGAAGAGATCAGGAGAAGAGACCAGGAGAAGAGACGAGACCAGGAGAAGAGACGAGACCAGGAGAAGAGAAGAGACCAGGAGAAGAGAAGAGACCAGGAGAAGAGACCAGGAGAAGGGATGAGACCAGGAGAAGAGAAGAGAAGAGAGAGAGAGAAGAGGAGAGAAGAGGAGAGGAGAGGAGAGGAGAGGAGAGGAGAGGAGAGGAGAGAGAGGAGAGGAGAGGAGAGGAGAGGAGAGGAGAGGAGAGGAGAGGAGAGGAGAGGAGAGGAGAGGAGAGGAGAGGAGAGGAGAGGAGAGGAGAGGAGAGGAGAGAGAGAGAGAAGAGAAGAGAGAAGAGAAGAGAGAAGAGAAGAGAGAAGAGAAGAGAGAAGAGAAGAGAGAAGAGAAGAGAGAAGAGAAGAGAGAGAAGAGAAGAGAGAGAGAGAAGAGAAGAGAAGAGAGAAGAGAAAAGAGAAGAGAAGAGAAGAGAAGAGAAGAGAAGAGAAGAGAAGAGAAGAGAAGAGAAGAGAAGAGAAGAGAAGAGACCAGGAGAAGAGACGAGACCAGGAGAAGAGACGAGACCAGGAGAAGAGACGAGACCAGGAGAAGAGACGAGACCAGGAGAAGAGACGAGACCAGGAGAAGAGACGAGAACAGGAGAAGAGAAGAGACCAGGAGAAGAGCAAGAGACCAGGAGAAGAGAAGAGACAGGAGAAGAGAAGAGACCAGGAGAAGAGAAGAGACCAGGAGAAGAGACCAGGAGAAGAGACGAGGAGAAGAGACCAGGAGAAGAGAAGAGACCAGGAGAAGAGAAGAGACCAGGAGAAGAGAAGAGACCAGGAGAAGAGAAGAGACCAGGAGAAGAGACCAGGAGAAGAGAGGAGACCAGGAGAAGAGACCACGAGAAGAGACCAGGAGAAGAGAAGAGACCAGGAGAAGAGACCAGGAGAAGAGAAGAGACCAGGAGAAGAGAAGAGACCAGGAGAAGAGAAGAGACCAGGAGAAGAGAAGAGACGAGGAGAGGAGAAGAGACCAGGAGAAGAGACCAGGAGAAGAGAAGAGACCAGGAGAAGAGACCAGGAGAAGAGAAGAGACCAGGAGAAGAGACCAGGAGAAGAGAAGAGACCAGGAGAAGAGACCAGGAGAAGAGACCAGGAGAAGAGAAGAGACCAGGAGAAGAGAAGAGACAGGAGAAGAGACCAGGAGAAGAGAAGAGACCAGGAGAAGAGAAGAGACCAGGAGAAGAGACCAGGAGAAGAGACGAGATCAGGAGAAGAGACCAGGAGAAGAGACGAGACCAGGAGAAGAGACGAGACCAGGAGAAGAGACGAGACCAGGAGAAGAGACGAGACCAGGAGAAGAGACGAGACCAGGAGAAGAGACCAGGAGAAGAGAAGAGACCAGGAGAAGAGAGGAGACGAGGAGAGGAGAAGAGACCAGGAGAAGAGAAGAGACCAGGAGAAGAGAAGAGACCAGGAGAAGAGACCAGGAGAAGAGAGGAGACCAGGAGAAGAGACCAGGAGAAGAGACCAGGAGAAGAGACCAGGAGAAGAGAAGAGACCAGGAGAAGAGACCAGGAGAAGAGAAGAGACCAGGAGAAGAGAAGAGACCAGGAGAAGAGAAGAGACCAGGAGAAGAGACCAGGAGAAGAGAAGAGACCAGGAGAAGAGACCAGGAGAAGAGACCAGGAGAAGAGACCAGGAGAAGAGACCAGGAGAAGAGAAGAGACCAGGAGAAGAGACCAGGAGAAGAGACAAGACCAGGAGAAGAGACCAGGAGAAGAGACCAGGAGAAGAGACGAGACCAGGAGAAGAGACCAGGAGAAGAGATGAGACCAGGAGAATAGACGAGACAGGAGAAGAGACGAGACCAGGAGAAGAGACCAGGAGAAGAGAAGAGACCAGGAGAAGAGACAAGACCAGGAGAAGAGACCAGGAGAAAAGACCAGGAGAAGAGACCAGGAGAAGAGACCAGGAGAAGAGACGAGACCAGGAGAAGAGACCAGGAGAAGAGACGAGACCAGGAGAAGAGACCAGACCAAGAGAAGAGACGAGACCAGGAGAAGAGACGAGACCAGGAGAAGAGACCAGGAGAAGAGAAGAGACCAGGAGAAGAGAAGAGACGAGGATAGGAGAAGAGACCAGGAGAAGAGACCAGGAGAAGAGAAGAGACCATGAGAAGAGACCAGGAGAAGACAAGAGACCAGGAGAGAGACCAGGAGAAGAGAAGAGACCAGGAGAAGAGACCAGGAGAAGAGACCAGGAGAAGAGAAGAGACCAGGAGAAGAGAAGAGACCAGGAGAAGAGACCAGGAGAAGAGAAGAGACCAGGAGAAGAGAAGAGACCAGGAGAAGAGACCAGGAGAAGAGACGAGATCAGGAGAAGAGACCAGGAGAAGAGACCAGGAGAAGAGAAGAGACCAGGAGAAGAGAGAGACCAGGAGAAGAGACCAGGAGAAGAGACCAGGAGAAGAGACCAGGAGAAGAGAAGAGACCAGGAGAAGAGAAGAGACCAGGAGAAGAGAAGAGACAGGAGAAGAGAAGAGACCAGAGAAGAGAAGAGACAGGAGAAGAGAAGAGATCAGGAGAAGAGACCAGGAGAAGAGACGAGATCAGGAGAAGAGACCAGGAGAAGAGACGAGACCAGGAGAAGAGACGAGACCAGGAGAAGAGAAGAGACCAGGAGAAGAGACCAGGAGAAGAGACGAGACCAGGAGAAGAGACCAGGAGAAGAGAAGAAACCAGGAGAAGAGAAGAGACGAGGAGAGGAGAAGAGACCAGGAGAAGAGAAGTGACCAGGAGAAGAGACCAGGAGAAGAGACCAGGAAAAGAGACCAGGAGAAGAGAAGAGACCAGGAGAAGAGGAGAGACCAGGAGAAGAGACCAGGAGAAGAGACCAGGAGAAGAGACCAGGAGAAGAGAAGAGACCAGGAGAAGAGACCAGGAGAAGAGACCAGGAGAAGAGAAGAGACCAGGAGAAGAGAAGAGACCAGTAGAAGAGAAGAGACCAGGAGAAGAGACCAGGAGAAGAGACCAGGAGAAGAGAAGAGACCAGGAGAAGAGACCAGGAGAAGAGACCAGGAGAAGAGACGAGACCAGGAGAAGAGAAGAGACCAGGAGAAGAGAAGAGACCAGGAGAAGAGACCAGGAAAAGAGAAGAGACCAGGAGAAGCGACCAGGAGAAGAGAAGAGACCAGGAGAAGAGAAGAGGCCAGGAGAAGAGACCAGGAGAAGAGAAGAGATCAGGAGAAGAGACCAGGAGAAGAGACCAGGAGAAGAGACCAGGAGAAGAGACGAGACCAGGAGAAGAGACGAGAACAGGAGAAGAGACCAGGAGAAGAGACCAGGAGAAGAGAGGAGACCAGGAGAATAGACCACGAGAAGAGACCAGGAGAAGAGAAGAGACCAGGAGAAGAGACCAGGAGAAGAGAAGAGACCAGGAGAAGAGACCAGGAGAAGAGAAGAGACCAGGAGAAGAGAAGAGACCAGGAGAAGAGAAGAGACCAGGAGAAGAGAAGAGACCAGGAGAAGAGAAGAGACCAGGAGAAGAGAAGAGACGAGGAGAGGAGAAGAGACCAGGAGAAGAGACAGGAGAAGAGAAGAGACCAGGAGAAGAGACCAGGAGAAGAGAAGAGACCAGGAGAAGAGACCAGGAGAAGAGAAGAGACCAGGAGAAGAGACCAGGAGAAGAGACCAGGAAAAGAGAAGAGACCAGGAGAAGAGAAGAGACCAGGAGAAGAGAAGAGAACAGGAGAAGAGACCAGGAGAAGAGAAGAGAACAGGAGAAGAGACCAGGAGAAGAGACCAGGAGAAGAGAGGAGACCAGGAGAAGAGACCACGAGAAGAGACCAGGAGAAGAGAAGAGACCAGGAGAAGAGACCAGGAGAAGAGAAGAGACCAGGAGAAGAGAAGAGACCAGGAGAAGAGAAGAGACCAGGAGAAGAGAAGAGACCAGGAGAAGAGAAGAGACGAGGAGAGGAGAAGAGACCAGGAGAAGAGACCAGGAGAAGAGAAGAGACCAGGAGAAGAGACCAGGAGAAGAGAAGAGACCAGGAGAAGAGACCAGGAGAAGAGAAGAGACCAGGAGAAGAGACCAGGAGAAGAGACCAGGAAAAGAGAAGAGACCAGGAGAAGAGAAGAGACCAGGAGAAGAGACCAGGAGAAGAGATCAGGAGAAGAGACCAGGAGAAGAGACGAGACCAGGAGAAGAGACGAGACCAGGAGAAGAGAAGAGACCAGGAGAAGAGACCAGGAGAAGAGACCAGGAGAAGAGACCAGGAGAAGAGACCAGGAGAAGAGACGAGACCAGGAGAAGAGACCAGGAGAAGAGATGAGACCAGGAGAATAGACGAGACCAGGAGAATAGACGAGACCAGGAGAAGAGACGAGACCAGGAGAAGAGACCAGGAGAAGAGAAGAGACCAGGAGAAGAGAAGAGACCAGGAGAAGAGACAAGACCAGGAGAAGAGACAAGACCAGGAGAAGAGACAGGAGAAGAGACGAGACCAGGAGAAGAGACCAGGAGAAGAGACGAGACCAGGAGAAGAGACCAGACCAAGAGAAGAGACGAGACCAGGAGAAGAGACCAGACCAAGAGAAGAGACGAGACCAGGAGAAGAGACGAGACCAGGAGAAGAGACCAGGAGAAGAGAAGAGACCAGGAGAAGAGAAGAGACGAGGATAGGAGAAGAGACCAGGAGAAGAGACCAGGAGAAGAGAAGAGACCATGAGAAGAGACCAGGAGAAGAGAAGAGACCATGAGAAGAGACCAGAGAAGACAAGAGACCAGGAGAAGAGACCAGGAGAAGAGAAGAGACCAGGAGAAGAGACCAGGAGAAGAGACCAGGAGAAGAGACCAGGAGAAGAGACCAGGAGAAGAGACCAGGAGAAGAGACCAGGAGAAGAGAAGAGACCAGGAGAAGAGAAGAGACCAGGAGAAGAGAGAGACCAGGAGAAGAGACAAGGAGAAGAGAAGAGACCAGGAGAAGAGAAGAGACCAGGAGAAGAGAAGAGACCAGGAGAAGAGAAGAGACCAGGAGAAGAGAAGAGACCAGGAGAAGAGACCAGGAGAAGAGAAGAGACCAGGAGAAGAGACCAGGAGAAGAGACGAGATCAGGAGAAGAGACCAGGAGAAGAGACCAGGAGAAGAGAAGAGACCAGGAGAAGAGAAGAGACCAGGAGAAGAGACCAGGAGAAGAGACCAGGAGAAGAGACCAGGAGAAGAGACCAGGAGAAGAGAAGAGACCAGGAGAAGAGAAGAGACCAGGAGAAGAGACCAGGAGAAGAGAAGAGACCAAGAGAAGAGAAGAGACCAGGAGAAGAGAAGAGACCAGGAGAAGAGACCAGGAGAAGAGACCAGGAGAAGAGACGAGATCAGGAGAAGAGACCAGGAGAAGAGACGAGACAGGAGAAGAGACGAGACCAGGAGAAGAGAAGAGACCAGGAGAAGAGACGATACCAGGAGAAGAGACGAGACCAGGAGAAGAGACGAGACAGGAGAAGAGACCAGGAGAAGAGAAGAAACCAGGAGAAGAGAAGAGACGAGGAGAGGAGAAGAGACCAGGAGAAGAGAAGTGACCAGGAGAAGAGAAGAGACCAGGAGAAGAGACCAGGAGAAGAGACCAGGAGAAGAGAAGAGACCAGGAGAAGAGACCAGGAGAAGAGAAGAGACCAGGAGAAGAGAAGAGACCAGAGAAGAGAAGAGACCAGGAGAAGAGAAGAGACCAGGAGAAGAGAAGAGACCAGGAGAAGAGAAGAGACCAGGAGAAGAGACCAGGAGAAGAGACCAGGAGAAGAGACCAGGAGAAGAGACCAGGAGAGAGACCAGGAGAAGAGACGAGACCAGGAGAAGAGACCAGGAGAAGAGATGAGACCAGGAGAAGAGATGAGACCAGGAGAATAGACGAGACCAGGAGAAGAGACGATACCAGGAGAAGAGACCAGGAGAAGAGAAGAGACCAGGAGAAGAGAAGAGACCAGGAGAAGAGACCAGGAGAAAAGACCAGGAGAAGAGACCAGGAGAAGAGACGAGACCAGGAGAAGAGACCAGGAGAAGAGACGAGACCAGGAGAAGAGACCAGACCAAGAGAAGAGACTGAGACCAGGAGAAGAGCGGAGACCAGGAGAAGAGACCAGGAA
>NW_027043003.1:0-79120 GCF_036013475.1 Columba livia | reverse complement strand
TTCTTACTTCTTTCAAACTTCTTTCCTACTTCTTTCTTACTTCTTTCTTCATTCCTTCTTACTTCTTTCTTACTTCTTTCTTACTTCTTTCTTACTTCTTTCTTTCTTCTTTCTTCTTTTTTCTTACTTCTTTCTTCATTCCTTCTTACTTCTTTCTTCTATCTTTCTTTCTTCTTTCTTACTTCTTTCTTTCTTCTTTCTTACTTCTTTCTTTCTTCTTTCTTACTTCTTTCTTTCTTCTTTCTTACTTCTTTCTAACTTCTTTCTTCTTTCTAAGTTCTTTTTTCTTCTTTCTTACTTCTTTATTACTTCTTTCTTACATCTTTCTTATTCTTTCTTCTTTCTTTCTTACTTCTTTCTTACTTCTTTCTTACTTCTTTCTTTCTTCTTTCTTTCTTCTTTCTTTCTTCTTTCTTTCTTCTTTCTTACTTCTTTCTTACTTCTTTCTTACTTCTTTCTTCTTTCTTTCTTCTTTCTTTCTTACTTCTTTCTCACTTCTTTCTTACTTCTTTCTTACTTCTTTCTTACTTCTTTCTTCATTCCTTCTTACTTCTTTCTTACTTCGTTCTTACTTCTTTCTTACTTCTTTCTTACTTCTTTCTTACTTCTTTCTAACTTCTTTCCTACTTCTTTCTTACTTCTTTCTTCATTCCTTCTTACTTCTTTCTTACTTCTTTCTTACATCTTTCTTACTTCTTTCTTACTTCTTTCTTAATTCTTTCATACTTCTTTCTTACTTCTTTCTTTCTTCTTTCTTACTTCTTTCTTCTTTCTTTCTTCTTTTTTCTTCTTTCTTTCTTCTTTCTTACTTCTTCCTTACTTCTTTCTTACTTCTTTCTTCTTTCTTTCTTCTTTCTTTCTCACTTCTTTCTTACTTCTTTCTTACTTCTTTCTTACTTCTTTCTTCATTCCTTCTTACTTCTTTTTTTCTTCTTTCTTACTTCTTTCATACTTCTTTCTTACTTCTTTCTTTCTTCTTTTTTCTTCTTTCTTACTTCTTTCTTACTTCTTTCTTTCTTCTTTCTTTCTTCTTTCTTTCTTACCTCTTTTTACTTCTTTCTTACTTCTTTCTTACTTCTTTCTTACTTCTTTCTAACTTCTTTCTTACTTCTTTCTTACTTCTTTCTAACTTCTTTCTAACTTCTTTCTTACTTCTTTCTTACTTCTTTCTTTCTTACTTCTTTCTTACTTCTTTCATACTTCTTTCTTCTTTCTTACTTCTTTCTTACTTCTTTCATACTTCTTTCTTCTTTCTTACTTCTTTCTTCTTTCTTTCTTACTTCTTTCTTACTTCTTTCTTACTTTTTTCTTACTTCTTTCTTACTTCTTTCTTACTTCTTTCTAACTTCTTTCCTACTTCTTTCTTACTTCTTTCTTCATTCCTTCTTACTTCTTTCTTACTTCTTTCTTACTTCTTTCTAACTTCTTTCTTACTTCTTTCTTACTTCTTTCTTTCTTACTTCTTTCTTACTTCTTTCATACTTCTTTCTTCTTTCTTACTTCTTTCTTCTTTCTTTCTTACTTCTTTCTTACATCTTTCTTACTTCTTTCTTACTTCTTTCTTACTTCTTTCATACTTCTTTCTTACTTCTTTCTTTCTTCTTTCTTACTTCTTTCTTCTTTCTTTCTTCTTTTTTCTTCTTTCTTTCTTCTTTCTTACTTCTTCCTTACTTCTTTCTTACTTCTTTCTTCTTTCTTTCTTCTTTCTTTCTTACTTCTTTCTCACTTCTTTCTTACTTCTTTCTTACTTCTTTCTTACTTCTTTCTTCATTCCTTCTTACTTCTTTCTTACTTCTTTCTTACTTCTTTCTTACTTCTTTCTTACTTCTTTTTTTCATCTTTCTTACTTCTTTCATACTTCTTTCTTACTTCTTTCTTTCTTCTTTTTTCTTCTTTCTTACTTCTTTCTTACTTCTTTCTTTCTTCTTTCTTTCTTCTTTCTTTCTTACCTCTTTCTTACTTCTTTCTTACTTCTTTCTTACTTCTTTCTTATTTATTTCTTTCTTCTTTCTAACTTCTTTCTTACTTCTTTCTTACTTCTTTCTAACTTCTTTCTTACTTCTTTCTTACTTCTTTCTTACTTCTTTCTTTCTTACTTCTTTCTTACTTCTTTCATACTTCTTTCTTCTTTCTTACTTCTTTCTTCTTTCTTTCTTACTTCTTTCTTACTTCTTTCTTACTTTTTTCTTACTTCTTTCTTACTTCTTTCTTACTTCTTTCTAACTTCTTTCCTACTTCTTTCTTACTTCTTTCTTCATTCCTTCTTACTTCTTTCTTACTTCTTTCTTACTTCTTTCTTCTTTCTTTCTTACTTCTTTCTTACTTCTTTCTTACTTCTTTCGTACTTCTTTCTTACTTCTTTCTTACTTCTTTCTTTCTTCTTTCTTACTTCTTTCTTCATTCTTTCTTACTTCTTTCTTACTTCTTTTTTTCTTCTTTCTTACTTCTTTCTTTCTTCTTTCTTACTTCTTTCTTACTTCTTTCTTACTTCTTTCTTACTTCTTTCTTACTTCTTTCTTACTTCTTTCTTACTTCTTTCTTAATTCTTTCTTACTTCTTTCTTACTTCTTTCTTTCTTCTTTCTTACTCCTTTCTTATTTCTTTCTTACTTCATTCTAACTACTTTTTTCTTCTTTCTTACTTCTTTCTTACTTCTTTCTTCTTTCTTTCTTACATCTTTCTTACTTCTAACTTTCTTCTATTTTACTTCTTTCTTTCTTCTTTCTTAATTCTTTCTTTCTTCTTTCTTACTTCTTTCTTGCTTCTTTATTACTTCTTTCTTACTTCTTTCTTCTTTCTTTCTTCTTTCTTACTTCTTTCTTTCTTCTTTCTTACTTCTTTCTTTCCTCTTTCTTACTTCTTTCTTTCTTCTTTCTTCTTTCTTTCTTGTTTCTTTCTTCATTCCTTCTTACTTCTTTCTTACTTCTTTCTTACTTCTTTCTTACTTCTTTCTTACTTCATTCTTACTTCTTTCTTCTATCTTTCTTTCTTCTTTCTTACTTCTTTTTTTCTTCTTTCTTACTTCTTTCTTCCTTCTTTCTTACTTCTTTCTAACTTATTTTTTCTTCTTTCTTACTTCTTTCTTACTTCTTTCTTACTTCTTTCTTACTTCTTTCTTCTTTCTTTCTTCTTTCTTCTTTCTTTCTTCTTTCTTACTTCTTTCTTACTTCTTTCTTACTTCTTTCTTCTTTCTTTCTTCTTTCTTTCTTACTTCTTTCTCACTTCTTTCTTACTTCTTTCTTACTTCTTTCTTACTTCTTTCTTACTTCTTTCTTACTTCTTTCTTACTTCTTTCTTACTTCGTTCTTACTTCTTTCTTTCTTACTACTTTCTTACTTCTTTCATACTTCTTTGTTTCTTCTTTCTTACTTCTTTCTTTCTTCTTTCTTACTTCTTTCTTACTTCTTTCTTACTTCTTTCTTCTTTCTTTCTTACTCTTTTCTTATTTCTTTCTTACTTCTTTCTTACTTCTTTCTTACTTCTTTCTTCTTTCTTACTTCTTTCTTACTTCGTTCTTACTTCTTACTTTCTTACTTCTTTCTTACTTCTTTCGTACTTCTTTCTCTACTTCTTTCTTACTTCTTTCTTTCTTCTTTCTTACTTCTTTCTTCATTATTTCTTACTTCTTTCTTACTTCTTTTTTCTTCTTTCTTACTTCTTTCTTACTTCTTTCTTACTTCTTTCTTACTTCTTTCTTACTTCTTTCTAACTTCTTTCTTACTTCTTTCTTACTTCTTTCTTACTTCTTTCTTTCTTACTTCTTTCTTACTTCTTTCATACTTCTTTCTTCTTTCTTACTTCTTTCTTCTTTCTTTCTTACTTCTTTCTTACTTCTTTCTTACTTTTTTCTTACTTCTTTCTTACTTCTTTCTTACATCTTTCTAACTTCTTTCCTACTTCTTTCTTACTTCTTTCTTCATTCCTTCTTACTTCTTTCTTACTTCTTTCTTACTTCTTTCTAACTTCTTTCTTACTTCTTTCTTACTTCTTTCTTTCTTACTTCTTTCTTACTTCTTTCATACTTCTTTCTTCTTTCTTACTTCTTTCCTCTTTCTTTCTTACTTCTTTCTTACATCTTTCTTACTTCTTTCTTAATTCTTTCATACTTCTTTCTTACTTCTTTCTTTCTTCTTTCTTACTTCTTTCTTCTTTCTTTCTTCTTTTTTCTTCTTTCTTTCTTCTTTCTTACTTCTTCCTTACTTCTTTCTTACTTCTTTCTTCTTTCTTTCTTCTTTCTTTCTTACTTCTTTCTCACTTCTTTCTTACTTCTTTCTTACTTCTTTCTTACTTCTTTCTTCATTCCTTCTTACTTCTTTCTTACTTGTTTCTTACTTCTTTCTTACTTCTTTCTTACTTCTTTCTTACTTCTTTTTTTCTTCTTTCTTACTTCATTCATACTTCTTTCTTACTTCTTTCTTTCTTCTTTTTTCTTCTTTCTTACTTCTTTCTTACTTCTTTCTTTCTTCTTTCTTTCTTCTTTCTTTCTTACCTCTTTCTTACTTCTTTCTTACTTCTTTCTTACTTCTTTCTTACTTCTTTCTTACTTCTTTCTAACTTCTTTCTTACTTCTTTCTTACTTCTTTCTAACTTCTTTCTTACTTCTTTCTTACTTCTTTCTTACTTCTTTCTTACTTCTTTCTTACTTCTTTCTTACTTCTTTCTAACTTCTTTCCTACTTCTTTCTTACTTCTTTCTTACTTCTTTCTTCATTCCTTCTTACTTCTTTCTTAATTCTTTCTTACTTCTTTCTAACTTCTTTGTTACTTCTTTCTCACTTCTTTCTTACTTCTTTCTTTCTTACTTCTTTCTTACTTCTTTCATACTTCTTTCTTCTTTCTTACTTCTTTCTTCTTTCTTTCTTACTTCTTTCTTACTTCTTTCTTACTTCTTTCGTACTTCTTTCTTACTTCTTTCTTACTTCTTTCTTTCTTCTTTCTTACTTCTTTCTTCCTTCTTTCTTACTTCTTTCTTGCTTCTTTATTACTTCTTTCTTACTTCTTTCTTCTTTCTTTCTTACATCTTTCTTACTTCTAACTTTCTTCTATTTTACTTCTTTCTTTCTTCTTTCTTAATTCTTTCTTTCTTCTTTCTTACTTCTTTCTTGCTTCTTTATTACTTCTTTCTTACTTCTTTCTTCTTTCTTTCTTCTTTCTTACTTCTTTCTTACTTCTTTCTTACTTCTTTCTTTCTTCTTTCTTACTTCTTTCTTTCTTCTTTCTTCTTTCTTTCTTGTTTCTTTCTTCATTCCTTCTTACTTCTTTCTTACTTCTTTCTTACTTCTTTCTTACTTCTTTCTTACTTCATTCTTACTTCTTTCTTCTATCTTTCTTTCTTCTTTCTTACTTCTTTTTTTCTTCTTTCTTACTTCTTTCTTTCTTCTTTCTTACTTCTTTCTAACTTATTTTTTCTTCTTTCTTACTTCTTTCTTACTTCTTTCTTACTTCTTTCTTAATTCTTTCTTCTTTCTTTCTTCTTTCTTCTTTCTTTCTTCTTTCTTACTTCTTTCTTACTTCTTTCTTACTTCTTTCTTCTTTCTTTCTTCTTTCTTTCTTACTTCTTTCTCACTTCTTTCTTACTTCTTTCTTACTTCTTTCTTACTTCTTTCTTCATTCCTTCTTCCTTCTTTCTTACTTCTTTCTTACTTCTTTCTTACTTCTTTCTTACTTCTTTTTTTCTTCTTTCTTACTTCTTTCATACTTCTTTCTTACTTCTTTCTTTCTTCTTTTTTCTTCTTTCTTACTTCTTTCTTTCTCCTTTCTTAATTCTTTCTTACTTCTTTCTTACTTCTTTCTTCTTTCTTTCTTCTTTCTTACTTCTTTCTTACTTCTTTCTTACTTCTTTCTTACTTCTTTCTTACTTCTTTCTTACTTCTTTTTTTCTTCTTTCTTTCTTCTTTCATACTTCTTTCTTACTTCTTTCTTTCTTCTTTTTTCTTCTTTCTTACTTCTTTCTTACTTCTTTCTTTCTTCTTTCTTTCTTCTTTCTTTCTTACCTCTTTCTTACTTCTTTCTTACTTCTTTCTTACTTCTTTCTTACTTATTTCTTACTTCTTTCTAACTTCTTTCTTACTTCTTTCTTACTTCTTTCTAACTTCTTTCTTACTTCTTTCTTACTTCTTTCTTACTTCTTTCTTTCTTACTTCTTTCTTACTTCTTTCATACTTCTTTCTTCTTTCTTACGTCTTTCTTCTTTCTTTCTTACTTCTTTCTTACTTCTTTCTTACTTTTTTCTTACTTCTTTCTTACTTCTTTCTTACTTCTTTCTAACTTCTTTCCTACTTCTTTCTTACTTCTTTCTTCATTCCTTCTTACTTCTTTTTTTCTTCTTTCTTACTTCTTTCTTTCTTCTTTCTTACTTCTTTCTTTCTTCTTTCTTCTTTCTTTCTTGTTTCTTTCTTCATTCCTTCTTACTTCTTTCTTACTTCTTTCTTACTTCTTTCTTACTTCTTTCTTACTTCATTCTTACTTCTTTCTTCTATCTTTCTTTCTTCTTTCTTACTTCTTTCTAACTTATTTTTTCTTCTTTCTTACTTCTTTCTTACTTCTTTCTTACTTCTTTCTTACTTTTTTCTTCTTTCTTTCTTCTTTCTTCTTTCTTTCTTCTTTCTTACTTCTTTCTTACTTCTTTCTTACTTCTTTCTTCTTTCTTTCTTCTTTCTTTCTTACTTCTTTCTCACTTCTTTCTTACTTCTTTCTTACTTCTTTCTTACTTCTTTCTTCTTTCTTACTTCTTTCTTACTTCTTTCTTACTTCGTTCTTACTTCTTTCTTTCTTACTTCTTTCTTACTTCTTTCATACTTCTTTCTTTCTTCTTTCTTACTTCATTCTTATTTCCTTCTTACTTCTTTCTTACTTCTTTCTTACTTCTTTCTTACTTCTTTCTTACTTCTTTCTTTCTTACTTCTTTCTTACTTCTTTATTACTTCTTTCTAACTTCTTTTTTCTTTTCTTTCTTCTTTCTTACTTCTTTCTTACTTCTTTCTTACTTCTTTCTTACTTCTTTCTTCTTTCTTACTTCTTTCTTACTTCTTTGTTCTTTCTTACTTCTTTCTTACTTCTTTCTTACTTCTTACTTTCTTACTTCTTTCTTACTTCTTTCGTACTTCTTTCTTACTTCTTTCTTACTTCTTTCTTTCTTCTTTCTTACTTCTTTCTTCATTCTTTCTTACTTCTTTCTTACTTCTTTTTTTCTTCTTTCTTACTTCTTTCTTTCTTCTTTCTTACTTCTTTCTTACTTCTTTCTTACTTCTTTCTTACTTCTTTCTTACTTCTTTCTTACTTCTTTCTTACTTCTTTCTTAATTCTTTCTTACTTCTTTCTTACTTCTTTCTTTCTTCTTTCTTACTCCTTTCTTAATTCTTTCTTACTTCATTCTAACTAATTTTTTCTTCTTTCTTACTTCTTTCTTACTTCTTTCTTACTTCTTTCTTACTTCTTTCTTACTTTTAACTTTCTTCTATTTTACTTCTTTCTTTCTTCTTTCTTAATTCTTTCTTTCTTCTTTCTTACTTCTTTCTTTCTTCTTTCTTACTTCTTTCTAACTTATTTTTTCTTCTTTCTTACTTCTTTCTTACTTCTTTCTTACTTCTTTCTTACTTCTTTCTTCTTTCTTTCTTCTTTCTTCTTTCTTTCTTCTTTCTTACTTCTTTCTTACTTCTTTCTTACTTCTTTCTTGCTTCTTTATTACTTCTTTCTTACTTCTTTCTTCTTTCTTTCTTCTTTCTTACTTCTTTCTTACTTTTTCTTACTTCTTTCTTTCTTCTTTCTTACTTCTTTCTTTCTTCTTTCTTCTTTCTTTCTTGTTTCTTTCTTCATTCCTTCTTACTTCTTTCTTACTTCTTTCTTACTTCTTTCTTACTTCTTTCTTACTTCATTCTTACTTCTTTCTTCTATCTTTCTTTCTTCTTTCTTACTTCTTTTTTTCTTCTTTCTTACTTCTTTCTTTCCTCTTTCTTACTTCTTTCTAACTTATTTTTTCTTCTTTCTTACTTCTTTCTTACTTCTTTCTTACTTCTTTCTTACTTCTTTCTTCTTTCTTTCTTCTTTCTTCTTTCTTTCTTCTTTCTTACTTCTTTCTTACTTCTTTCTTCTTTCTTTCTTCTTTCTTTCTTACTTCTTTCTCACTTCTTTCTTACTTCTTTCTTACTTCTTTCTTACTTCTTTCTTCATTCCTTCTTCCTTCTTTCTTACTTCTTTCTTACTTCTTTCTTACTTCTTTCTTACTTCTTTCTTACTTCTTTCTTACTTCTTTTTTTCTTCTTTCTTACTTCTTTCATACTTCTTTCTTACTTCTTTCTTTCTTCTTTTTTCTTCTTTCTTACTTCTTTCTTTCTCCTTTCTTAATTCTTTCTTACTTCTTTCTTACTTCTTTCTTCTTTCTTTCTTCTTTCTTACTTCTTTCTTACTTCTTTCTTACTTCTTTCTTACTACTTTCTTACTTCTTTCTTACTTCTTTCTTACTTCTTTCTTACTTATTTCTTACTTCTTTCTAACTTCTTTCTTACTTCTTTCTTACTTCTTTCTAACTTCTTTCTTACTTCTTTCTTACTTCTTTCTTACTTCTTTCTTTCTTACTTCTTTCTTACTTCTTTCATACTTCTTTCTTCTTTCTTACGTCTTTCTTCTTTCTTTCTTACTTCTTTCTTACTTCTTTCTTACTTTTTTCTTACTTCTTTCTTACTTCTTTCTTACTTCTTTCTAACTTCTTTCCTACTTCTTTCTTACTTCTTTCTTCATTCCTTCTTACTTCTTTCTTACTTCTTTCTTACTTCTTTCTTACTTCTTTCTTTCTTCTTTCTTCTTTTTTCTTACTTCTTTCTTCATTCCTTCTTACTTCTTTCTTACTTCTTTCTTACTTCTTTCTTACTTCATTCTTACTTCTTTCTTACTTCTTTCTTACTTCTTTCTTACTTCTTTCTTACTTCTTTCTTCTATCTTTCTTTCTTCTTTCTTACTTCTTTCTTTCTTCTTTCTTACTTCTTTCTTTCTTCTTTCTTACTTCTTTCTTTCTTCTTTCTTACTTCTTTCTAACTTCTTTCTTCTTTCTAAGTTCTTTTTTCTTCTTTCTTACTTCTTTATTACTTCTTTCTTACATCTTTCTTACTTCTTTCTTCTTTCTTTCTTACTTCTTTCTTACTTCTTTCTTACTTCTTTCTTTCTTCTTTCTTTCTTCTTTCTTTCTTCTTTCTTTCTTCTTTCTTACTTCTTTCTTACTTCTTTCTTACTTCTTTCTTCTTTCTTTCTTCTTTCTTTCTTCTTTCTTACTTCTTTCTTCATTCCTTCTTACTTCTTTCTTTCTTCTTTCTTACTTCTTTCTTACTTCTTTCTTACTTCTTTCTTACTTCTTTCTTTCTTACTTCTTTCTTACTTCTTTATTACTTCTTTCTAACTTCTTTTTTCTTTTCTTTCTTCTTTCTTACTTCTTTCTTACTTCTTTCTTACTTCTTTCTTCTTTCTTTCTTACTCCTTTCTTATTTCTTTCTTACTTCTTTCTTACTTCTTTCTTACTTCTTTCTTCTTTCTTACTTCTTTCTTACTTCTTTCTTACTTCTTACTTTCTTACTTCTTTCTTACTTCTTTCGTACTTCTTTCTTACTTCTTTCTTACTTCTTTCTTACTTCTTTCTTTCTTCTTTCTTACTTCTTTCTTCATTCTTTCTTACTTCTTTCATACTTCTTTTTTTCTTCTTTCTTACTTCTTTCTTTCTTCTTTCTTACTTCTTTCTTACTTCTTTCTTACTTCTTTCTTACTTCTTTCTTATTTCTTTCTTACTTCTTTCTTACTTCTTTCTTACTTCTTTCTTAATTCTTTCTTACTTCTTTCTTACTTCTTTCTTTCTTCTTTCTTACTCCTTTCTTAATTCTTTCTAACTTCATTCTAACTACTTTTTTCTTCTTTCTTACTTCTTTCTTACTTCTTTCTTCTTTCTTTCTTACATCTTTCTTACTTCTAAATTTCTTCTATTTTACTTCTTTCTTTCTTCTTTCTTAATTCTTTCTTTCTTCTTTCTTACTTCTTTCTTGCTTCTTTATTACTTCTTTCTTACTTCTTTCTTCTTTCTTTCTTCTTTCATACTTCTTTCTTACTTCTTTCTTACTTCTTTCTTTCTTCTTTCTTACTTCTTTCTTTCTTCTTTCTTCTTTCTTTCTTGTTTCTTTCTTCATTCCTTCTTACTTCTTTCTTACTTCTTTCTTACTTCTTTCTTACTTCTTTTTTTCTTCTTTCTTACTTCTTTCATACTTCTTTCTTACTTCTTTCTTTCTTCTTTTTTCTTCTTTCTTACTTCTTTCTTACTTCTTTCTTTCTTCTTTCTTTCTTCTTTCTTTCTTACCTCTTTCTTACTTCTTTCTTACTTCTTTCTTACTTCTTTCTTACTTATTTCTTACTTCTTTCTAACTTCTTTCTTACTTCTTTCTTACTTCTTTCTAACTTCTTTCTTACTTCTTTCTTACTTCTTTCTTACTTCTTTCTTTCTTACTTCTTTCTTACTTCTTTCATACTTCTTTCTTCTTTCTTACGTCTTTCTTCTTTCTTTCTTACTTCGTTCTTACTTCTTTCTTACTTTTTTCTTACTTCTTTCTTACTTCTTTCTTACTTCTTTCTAACTTCTTTCCTACTTCTTTCTTACTTCTTTCTTCATTCCTTCTTACTTCTTTTTTTCTTCTTTCTTACTTCTTTCTTTCTTCTTTCTTACTTCTTTCTTTCTTCTTTCTTCTTTCTTTCTTGTTTCTTTCTTCATTAATTCTTACTTCTTTCTTACTTCTTTCTTACTTCTTTCTTACTTCTTTCTTACTTCATTCTTACTTCTTTCTTCTATCTTTCTTTCTTCTTTCTTACTTCTTTTTTTCTTCTTTCTTACTTCTTTCTTTCTTCTTTCTTACTTCTTTCTAACTTATTTTTTCTTCTTTCTTACTTCTTTCTTACTTCTTTCTTACTTCTTTCTTACTTCTTTCTTCTTTCTTTCTTCTTTCTTCTTTCTTTCTTCTTTCATACTTCTTTCTTACTTCTTTCTTACTTCTTTCTTCTTTCTTTCTTCTTTCTTTCTTACTTCTTTCTCACTTCTTTCTTACTTCTTTCTTACTTCTTTCTTACTTCTTTCTTACTTCTTTCTTACTTCTTTCTTACTTCTTTCTTACTTCGTTCTTACTTCTTTCTTTCTTACTTCTTTCTTACTTCTTTCATACTTCTTTCTTTCTTCTTTCTTACTTCATTCTTATTTCCTTCTTACTTCTTTCTTACTTCTTTCTTACTTCTTTCTTACTTCTTTCTTACTTCTTTCTTCTTTCTTACTTCTTTCTTACTTCTTTCTTCTTTCTAACTTCTTTCTTACTTCGTTCTTACTTCGTTCTTACTTCTTTCTTTCTTACTTCTTTCTTACTTCTTTCATACTTCTTTCTTTCTTCTTTCTTACTTCTTTCTTCATTCCTTCTTACTTCTTTCTTTCTTCTTTCTTACTTCTTTCTTGCTTCTTTCTTACTTCTTTCTTTCTTACTTCTTTCTTACTTCTTTATTACTTCTTTCTAACTTCTTTTTTCTTTTCTTTCTTCTTTCTTACTTCTTTCTTACTTCTTTCTTACTTCTTTCTTACTTCTTTCTTCTTTCTTACTTCTTTCTTACTTCTTTGTTCTTTCTTACTTCTTTCTTACTTCTTTCTTACTTCTTACTTTCTTACTTCTTTCTTACTTCTTTCGTACTTCTTTCTTACTTCTTTCTTACTTCTTTCTTTCTTCTTTCTTACTTCTTTCTTCATTCTTTCTTACTTCTTTCTTACTTCTTTTTTTCTTCTTTCTTACTTCTTTCTTTCTTCTTTCTTACTTCTTTCTTACTTCTTTCTTACTTCTTTCTTACTTCTTTCTTACTTCTTTCTTACTTCTTTCTTACTTCTTTCTTAATTCTTTCTTACTTCTTTCTTACTTCTTTCTTTCTTCTTTCTTACTCCTTTCTTAATTCTTTCTTACTTCATTCTAACTACTTTTTTCTTCTTTCTTACTTCTTTCTTACTTCTTTCTTCTTTCATTCTTACATCTTTCTTACTTTTAACTTTCTTCTATTTTACTTCTTTCTTTCTTCTTTCTTAATTCTTTCTTTCTTCTTTCTTACTTCTTTCTTTCTTCTTTCTTACTTCTTTCTAACTTATTTTTTCTTCTTTCTTACTTCTTTCGTACTTCTTTCTTACTTCTTTCTTACTTCTTTCTTCTTTCTTTCTTCTTTCTTCTTTCTTTCTTCTTTCTTACTTCTTTCTTACTTCTTTCTTACTTCTTTCTTGCTTCTTTATTACTTCTTTCTTACTTCTTTCTTCTTTCTTTCTTCTTTCTTACTTCTTTCTTACTTCTTTCTTACTTCTTTCTTTCTTCTTTCTTACTTCTTTCTTTCTTCTTTCTTCTTTCTTTCTTGTTTCTTTCTTCATTCCTTCTTACTTCTTTCTTACTTCTTTCTTACTTCTTTCTTACTTCTTTCTTACTTCATTCTTACTTCTTTCTTCTATCTTTCTTTCTTCTTTCTTACTTCTTTTTTTCTTCTTTCTTACTTCTTTCTTTCCTCTTTCTTACTTCTTTCTAACTTATTTTTTCTTCTTTCTTACTTCTTTCTTACTTCTTTCTTACTTCTTTCTTACTTCTTTCTTACTTCTTTTTTTCTTCTTTCTTACTTCTTTCATACTTCTTTCTTACTTCTTTCTTTCTTCTTTTTTCTTCTTTCTTACTTCTTTCTTTCTCCTTTCTTAATTCTTTCTTACTTCTTTCTTACTTCTTTCTTCTTTCTTTCTTCTTTCTTACTTCTTTCTTACTTCTTTCTTACTTCTTTCTTACTTCTTTCTAACTTCTTTCTTACTTCTTTCTTTCTTACTTCTTTCTTACTTCTTTCATACTTCTTTCTTCTTTCTTACGTCTTTCTTCTTTCTTTCTTACTTCTTTCTTACTTCTTTCTTACTTTTTTCTTACTTCTTTCTTACTTCTTTCTTACTTCTTTCTAACTTCTTTCCTACTTCTTTCTTCATTCCTTCTTACTTCTTTCTTACTTCTTTCTTACTTCTTTCTTACTTCTTTCTTTCTTCTTTCTTCTTTTTTCTTACTTCTTTCTTCATTCCTTCTTACTTCTTTCTTACTTCTTTCTTACTTCTTTCTTACTTCATTCTTACTTCTTTCTTACTTCTTTCTTACTTCTTTCTTACTTCTTTCTTACTTCTTTCTTCTATCTTTCTTTCTTCTTTCTTACTTCTTTCTTTCTTCTTTCTTACTTCTTTCTTTCTTCTTTCTTACTTCTTTATTTCTTCTTTCTTACTTCTTTCTAACTTCTTTCTTCTTTCTAAGTTCTTTTTTCTTCTTTCTTACTTCTTTATTACTTCTTTCTTACATCTTTCTTACTTCTTTCTTCTTTCTTTCTTACTTCTTTCTTACTTCTTTCTTACTTCTTTCTTTCTTCTTTCTTTCTTCTTTCATTCTTCTTTCTTTCTTCTTTCTTACTTCTTTCTTACTTCTTTCTTACTTCTTTCTTCTTTCTTCTTCTTTCTTTCTTCTTTCTTACTTCTTTCTTCATTCCTTCTTACTTCTTTCTTTCTTCTTTCTTACTTCTTTCTTACTTCTTTCTTACTTCTTTCTTACTTCTTTCTTTCTTACTTCTTTCTTACTTCTTTATTACTTCTTTCTAACTTCTTTTTTCTTTTCTTTCTTCTTTCTTACTTCTTTCTTACTTCTATCTTACTTCTTTCTTCTTTCTTTCTTACTCCTTTCTTATTTCTTTCTTACTTCTTTCTTACTTCTTTCTTACTTCTTTCTTCTTTCTTACTTCTTTCTTACTTCTTTCTTACTTCTTACTTCTTACTTTCTTACTTCTTTCTTACTTCTTTCGTACTTCTTTCTTACTTCTTTCTTACTTCTTTCTTTCTTCTTTCTTACTTCTTTCTTCATTCTTTCTTACTTCTTTCATACTTCTTTTTTTCTTCTTTCTTCTTTCTTTCTTCTTTCTTACTTCTTTCTTACTTCTTTCTTACTTCTTTCTTACTTCTTTCTTACTTCTTTCTTACTTCTTTCTTACTTCTTTCTTACTTCTTTCTTACTTCTTTCTTAATTCTTTCTTACTTCTTTCTTACTTCTTTCTTTCTTCTTTCTTACTCCTTTCTTAATTCTTTCTAACTTCATTCTAACTACTTTTTTCTTCTTTCTTACTTCTTTCTTACTTCTTTCTTCTTTCTTTCTTACATCTTTCTTACTTCTAAATTTCTTCTATTTTACTTCTTTCTTTCTTCTTTCTTAATTCTTTCTTTCTTCTTTCTTACTTCTTTCTTGCTTCTTTATTACTTCTTTCTTACTTCTTTCTTCTTTCTTTCTTCTTTCATACTTCTTTCTTACTTCTTTCTTACTTCTTTCTTTCTTCTTTCTTACTTCTTTCTTTCTTCTTTCTTCTTTCTTTCTTGTTTCTTTCTTCATTCCTTCTTACTTCTTTCTTACTTCTTTCTTACTTCTTTCTTCTTTCTTACTTCATTCTTACTTCATTCTTCTATCTTTCTTTCTTCTTTCTTACTTCTTTTTTTCATCTTTCTTACTTCTTTCTTTCTTCTTTCTTACTTCTTTCTAACTTATTTTTTCTTCTTTCTTACTTCTTTCTTACTTCTTTCTTACTTCTTTCTTACTTCTTTCTTCTTTCTTTCTTCTTTCTTCTTTCTTTCTTCTTTCTTACTTCTTTCTTACTTCTTTCTTACTTCTTTCTTCTTTCTTTCTTCTTTCTTTCTTACTTCTTTCTCACTTCTTTCTTACTTCTTTCTTACTTCTTTCTTACTTCTTTCTTACTTCTTTCTTACTTCTTTCTTACTTCTTTCTTACTTCGTTCTTACTTCTTTCTTTCTTACTTCTTTCTTACTTCTTTCATACTTCTTTCTTTCTTCTTTCTTACTTCTTTCTTATTTCCTTCTTAATTCTTTCTTACTTCTTTCTTACTTCTTTCTTACTTCTTTCTTACTTCTTTCTTCTTTCTTACTTCTTTCTTACTTCTTTCTTACTTCTTTCTAACTTCTTTCTTACTTCGTTCTTACTTCGTTCTTACTTCTTTCTTTCTTACTTCTTTCTTACTTCTTTCATACTTCTTTCTTTCTTCTTTCTTACTTCTTTCTTCATTCCTTCTTACTTCTTTCTTTCTTCTTTCTTACTTCTTTCTTACTTCTTTCTTACTTCTTTCTTTCTTACTTTTTTCTTACTTCTTTATTACTTCTTTCTAACTTCTTTTTTCTTTTCTTTCTTCTTTCTTACTTCTTTCTTACTTCTTTCTTACTTCTTTCTTACTTCTTTCTTCTTTCTTACTTCTTTCTTACTTCTTTCTTCTTTCTTACTTCTTTCTTACTTCTTTCTTACTTCTTACTTTCTTACTTCTTTCTTACTTCTTTCGTACTTCTTTCTTACTTCTTTCTTACTTCTTTCTTTCTTCTTTCTTACTTCTTTCTTCATTCTTTCTTACTTCTTTCTTACTTCTTTTTTTCTTCTTTCTTACTTCTTTCTTTCTTCTTTCTTACTTCTTTCTTACTTCTTTCTTACTTCTTTCTTACTTCTTTCTTACTTCTTTCTTACTTCTTTCTTAATTCTTTCTTAATTCTTTCTTACTTCTTTCTTACTTCTTTCTTTCTTCTTTCTTACTCCTTTCTTAATTCTTTCTTACTTCATTCTAACTACTTTTTTCTTCTTTCTTACTTCTTTCTTACTTCTTTCTTCTTTCTTTCTTACATCTTTCTTACTTTTAACTTTCTTCTATTTTACTTCTTTCTTTCTTCTTTCTTAATTCTTTCTTTCTTCTTTCTTACTTCTTTCTTTCTTCTTTCTTACTTCTTTCTAACTTATTTTTTCTTCTTTCTTACTTCTTTCTTACTTCTTTCTTACTTCTTTCTTACTTCTTTCTTCTTTCTTTCTTCTTTCTTCTTTCTTTCTTCTTTCTTACTTCTTTCTTACTTCTTTCTTACTTCTTTCTTGCTTCTTTATTACTTCTTTCTTACTTCTTTCTTCTTTCTTTCTTCTTTCTTACTTCTTTCTTACTTCTTTCTTACTTCTTTCTTTCTTCTTTCTTACTTCTTTCTTTCTTCTTTCTTCTATCTTTCTTTCTTCTTTCTTACTTCTTTTTTTCTTCTTTCTTACTTCTTTCTTTCCTCTTTCTTACTTCTTTCTAACTTATTTTTTCTTCTTTCTTACTTCTTTCTTACTTCTTTCTTACTTCTTTCTAACTTATTTTTTCTTCTTTCTTACTTCTTTCTTACTTCTTTCTTACTTCTTTCTTACTTCTTTCTTCTTTCTTTCTTCTTTCTTCTTTCTTTCTTCTTTCTTACTTCTTTCTTACTTCTTTCTTACTTCTTTCTTCTTTCTTTCTTCTTTCTTTCTTACTTCTTTCTCACTTCTTTCTTACTTCTTTCTTACTTCTTTCTTACTTCTTTCTTCATTCCTTCTTCCTTCTTTCTTACTTCTTTCTTACTTCTTTCTTACTTCTTTCTTACTTCTTTCTTACTTCTTTTTTCTTCTTTCTTACTTCTTTCATACTTCTTTCTTACTTCTTTCTTTCTTCTTTTTTCTTCTTTCTTACTTCTTTCTTTCTCCTTTCTTAATTCTTTCTTACTTCTTTCTTACTTCTTTCTTCTTTCTTTCTTCTTTCTTACTTCTTTCTTACTTCTTTCTTACTTCTTTCTTACTTCTTTCTTACTTCTTTCTTACTTCTTTTTTTCTTCTTTCTTACTTCTTTCATACTTCTTTCTTACTTCTTTCTTTCTTCTTTTTTCTTCTTTCTTACTTCTTTCTTACTTCTTTCTTTCTTCTTTCTTTCTTCTTTCTTTCTTACCTCTTTCTTACTTCTTTCTTACTTCTTTCTTACTTCTTTCTTACTTATTTCTTACTTCTTTCTAACTTCTTTCTTACTTCTTTCTTACTTCTTTCTAACTTCTTTCTTAGTTCTTTCTTACTTCTTTCTTACTTCTTTCTTTCTTACTTCTTTCTTACTTCTTTCATACTTCTTTCTTCTTTCTTACGTCTTTCTTCTTTCTTTCTTACTTCTTTCTTACTTCTTTCTTACTTTTTTCTTACTTCTTTCTTACTTCTTTCTTACTTCTTTCTAACTTCTTTCCTACTTCTTTCTTACTTCTTTCTTCATTCCTTCTTACTTCTTTCTTACTTCTTTCTTACTTCTTTCTTACTTCTTTCTTTCTTCTTTCTTCTTTTTTCTTACTTCTTTCTTCATTCCTTCTTACTTCTTTCTTACTTCTTTCCTACTTCTTTCTTACTTCATTCTTACTTCTTTCTTACTTCTTTCTTACTTCTTTCTTACTTCTTTCTTACTTCTTTCTTCTATCTTTCTTTCTTCTTTCTTACTTCTTTCTTTCTTCTTTCTTACTTCTTTCTTTCTTCTTTCTTACTTCTTTCTTTCTTCTTTCTTACTTCTTTCTAACTTCTTTCTTCTTTCTAAGTTCTTTTTTCTTCTTTCTTACTTCTTTATTACTTCTTTCTTACATCTTTCTTACTTCTTTCTTCTTTCTTTCTTACTTCTTTCTTACTTCTTTCTTACTTCTTTCTTTCTTCTTTCTTTCTTCTTTCTTTCTTCTTTCTTTCTTCTTTCTTACTTCTTTCTTACTTCTTTCTTACTTCTTTCTTCTTTCTTTCTTCTTTCTTTCTTCTTTCTTACTTCTTTCTTCATTCCTTCTTACTTCTTTCTTTCTTCTTTCTTACTTCTTTCTTACTTCTTTCTTACTTCTTTCTTACTTCTTTCTTTCTTACTTCTTTCTTACTTCTTTATTACTTCTTTCTAACTTCTTTTTTCTTTTCTTTCTTCTTTCTTACTTCTTTCTTACTTCTTTCTTACTTCTTTCTTCTTTCTTTCTTACTCCTTTCTTATTTCTTTCTTACTTCTTTCTTACTTCTTTCTTACTTCTTTCTTCTTTCTTACTTCTTTCTTACTTCTTTCTTACTTCTTATTTTCTTACTTCTTTCTTACTTCTTTCGTACTTCTTTCTTACTTCTTTCTTACTTCTTTCTTTCTTCTTTCTTACTTCTTTCTTCATTCTTTCTTGCTTCTTTATTACTTCTTTCTTACTTCTTTCTTCTTTCTTTCTTCTTTCTTACTTCTTTCTTACTTCTTTCTTACTTCTTTCTTACTTCTTTCTTACTTCTTTCTTACTTCTTTCTTACTTCTTTCTTAATTCTTTCTTACTTCTTTCTTACTTCTTTCTTACTTCTTTCTTAATTCTTTCTTACTTCTTTCTTACTTCTTTCTTTCTTCTTTCTTACTCCTTTCTTAAGTCTTTCTAACTTCATTCTAACTACTTTTTTCTTCTTTCTTACTTCTTTCATACTTCTTTCTTACTTCTTTCTTTCTTCTTTTTTCTTCTTTCTTACTTCTTTCTTACTTCTTTCTTTCTTCTTTCTTTCTTCTTTCTTTCTTACCTCTTTCTTACTTCTTTCTTACTTCTTTCTTACTTCTTTCTTACTTCTTTCTTCTTTCTTTCTTCTTTCTTTCTTACTTCTTTCTCACTTCTTTCTTACTTCTTTCTTACTTCTTTCTTACTTCTTTCTTCATTCCTTCTTCCTTCTTTCTTACTTCTTTCTTACTTCTTTCTTACTTCTTTCTTACTTCTTTCTTACTTCTTTTTTTCTTCTTTCTTACTTCTTTCATACTTCTTTCTTACTTCTTTCTTTCTTCTTTTTTCTTCTTTCTTACTTCTTTCTTTCTCCTTTCTTAATTCTTTCTTACTTCTTTCTTACTTCTTTCTTCTTTCTTTCTTCTTTCTTACTTCTTTCTTACTTCTTTCTTACTTCTTTCTTACTTCTTTCTTACTTCTTTCTTACTTCTTTTTTTCTTCTTTCTTACTTCTTTCATACTTCTTTCTTACTTCTTTCTTTCTTCTTTTTTCTTCTTTCTTACTTCTTTCTTACTTCTTTCTTTCTTCTTTCTTTCTTCTTTCTTTCTTACCTCTTTCTTACTTCTTTCTTACTTCTTTCTTACTTCTTTCTTACTTATTTCTTACTTCTTTCTAACTTCTTTCTTACTTCTTTCTTACTTCTTTCTAACTTCTTTCTTAGTTCTTTCTTACTTCTTTCTTACTTCTTTCTTTCTTACTTCTTTCTTACTTCTTTCATACTTCTTTCTTCTTTCTTACGTCTTTCTTCTTTCTTTCTTACTTCTTTCTTACTTCTTTCTTACTTTTTTCTTACTTCTTTCTTACTTCTTTCTTACTTCTTTCTAACTTCTTTCCTACTTCTTTCTTACTTCTTTCTTCATTCCTTCTTACTTCTTTCTTACTTCTTTCTTACTTCTTTCTTACTTCTTTCTTTCTTCTTTCTTCTTTTTTCTTACTTCTTTCTTCATTCCTTCTTACTTCTTTCTTACTTCTTTCCTACTTCTTTCTTACTTCATTCTTACTTCTTTCTTACTTCTTTCTTACTTCTTTCTTACTTCTTTCTTACTTCTTTCTTCTATCTTTCTTTCTTCTTTCTTACTTCTTTCTTTCTTCTTTCTTACTTCTTTCTTTCTTCTTTCTTACTTCTTTCTTTCTTCTTTCTTACTTCTTTCTAACTTCTTTCTTCTTTCTAAGTTCTTTTTTCTTCTTTCTTACTTCTTTATTACTTCTTTCTTACATCTTTCTTACTTCTTTCTTCTTTCTTTCTTACTTCTTTCTTACTTCTTTCTTACTTCTTTCTTTCTTCTTTCTTTCTTCTTTCTTTCTTCTTTCTTTCTTCTTTCTTACTTCTTTCTTACTTCTTTCTTACTTCTTTCTTCTTTCTTTCTTCTTTCTTTCTTCTTTCTTACTTCTTTCTTCATTCCTTCTTACTTCTTTCTTTCTTCTTTCTTACTTCTTTCTTACTTCTTTCTTACTTCTTTCTTACTTCTTTCTTTCTTACTTCTTTCTTACTTCTTTATTACTTCTTTCTAACTTCTTTTTTCTTTTCTTTCTTCTTTCTTACTTCTTTCTTACTTCTTTCTTACTTCTTTCTTCTTTCTTTCTTACTCCTTTCTTATTTCTTTCTTACTTCTTTCTTACTTCTTTCTTACTTCTTTCTTCTTTCTTACTTCTTTCTTACTTCTTTCTTACTTCTTATTTTCTTACTTCTTTCTTACTTCTTTCGTACTTCTTTCTTACTTCTTTCTTACTTCTTTCTTTCTTCTTTCTTACTTCTTTCTTCATTCTTTCTTGCTTCTTTATTACGTCTTTCTTACTTCTTTCTTCTTTCTTTCTTCTTTCTTACTTCTTTCTTACTTCTTTCTTACTTCTTTCTTACTTCTTTCTTACTTCTTTCTTACTTCTTTCTTACTTCTTTCTTAATTCTTTCTTACTTCTTTCTTACTTCTTTCTTACTTCTTTCTTAATTCTTTCTTACTTCTTTCTTACTTCTTTCTTTCTTCTTTCTTACTCCTTTCTTAAGTCTTTCTAACTTCATTCTAACTACTTTTTTCTTCTTTCTTACTTCTTTCATACTTCTTTCTTACTTCTTTCTTTCTTCTTTTTCTTCTTTCTTACTTCTTTCTTACTTCTTTCTTTCTTCTTTCTTTCTTCTTTCTTTCTTACCTCTTTCTTACTTCTTTCTTACTTCTTTCTTACTTCTTTCTTACTTATTTCTTACTTCTTTCTAACTTCTTTCTTACTTCTTTCTTACTTCTTTCTAACTTCTTTCTTAGTTCTTTCTTACTTCTTTCTTACTTCTTTCTTTCTTACTTCTTTCTTACTTCTTTCATACTTCTTTCTTCTTTCTTACGTCTTTCTTCTTTCTTTCTTACTTCTTTCTTACTTCTTTCTTACTTTTTTCTTACTTCTTTCTTACTTCTTTCTTACTTCTTTCTAACTTCTTTCCTACTTCTTTCTTACTTCTTTCTTCATTCCTTCTTACTTCTTTCTTACTTCTTTCTTACTTCTTTCTTACTTCTTTCTTTCTTCTTTCTTCTTTTTTCTTACTTCTTTCTTCATTCCTTCTTACTTCTTTCTTACTTCTTTCCTACTTCTTTCTTACTTCATTCTTACTTCTTTCTTACTTCTTTCTTACTTCTTTCTTACTTCTTTCTTACTACTTTCTTCTATCTTTCTTTCTTCTTTCTTACTTCTTTCTTTCTTCTTTCTTACTTCTTTCTTTCTTCTTTCTTACTTCTTTCTTTCTTCTTTCTTACTTCTTTCTAACTTCTTTCTTCTTTCTAAGTTCTTTTTTCTTCTTTCTTACTTCTTTATTACTTCTTTCTTACATCTTTCTTACTTCTTTCTTCTTTCTTTCTTACTTCTTTCTTACTTCTTTCTTACTTCTTTCTTTCTTCTTTCTTTCTTCTTTCTTTCTTCTTTCTTTCTTCTTTCTTACTTCTTTCTTACTTCTTTCTTACTTCTTTCTTCTTTCTTTCTTCTTTCTTTCTTCTTTCTTACTTCTTTCTTCATTCCTTCTTACTTCTTTCTTTCTTCTTTCTTACTTCTTTCTTACTTCTTTCTTACTTCTTTCTTTCTTACTTCTTTCTTACTTCTTTATTACTTCTTTATTACTTCTTTCTAACTTCTTTTTTCTTTTCTTTCTTCTTTCTTACTTCTTTCTTACTTCTTTCTTACTTCTTTCTTCTTTCTTTCTTACTCCTTTCTTATTTCTTTCTTACTTCTTTCTTACTTATTTCTTACTTCTTTCTTCTTTCTTACTTCTTTCTTACTTCTTTCTTACTTCTTATTTTCTTACTTCTTTCTTACTTCTTTCGTACTTCTTTCTTACTTCTTTCTTACTTCTTTCTTTCTTCTTTCTTACTTCTTTCTTCATTCTTTCTTACTTCTTTCATACTTCTTTTTTTCTTCTTTCTTACTTCTTTCTTTCTTCTTTCTTACTTCTTTCTTACTTCTTTCTTACTTCTTTCTTACTTCTTTCTTACTTCTTTCTTACTTCTTTCTTACTTCTTTCTTAATTCTTTCTTACTTCTTTCTTACTTCTTTCTTTCTTCTTTCTTACTCCTTTCTTAATTCTTTCTAACTTCATTCTAACTACTTTTTTCTTCTTTCTTACTTCTTTCTTACTTCTTTCTTCTTTCTTTCTTACATCTTTCTTACTTCTAAATTTCTTCTATTTTACTTCTTTCTTTCTTCTTTCTTAATTCTTTCTTTCTTCTTTCTTACTTCTTTCTTGCTTCTTTATTACTTCTTTCTTACTTCTTTCTTCTTTCTTTCTTCTTTCTTACTTCTTTCTTACTTCTTTCTTACTTCTTTCTTACTTCTTTCTTACTTCTTTCTTACTTCTTTCTTACTTCTTTCTTAATTCTTTCTTACTTCTTTCTTACTTCTTTCTTTCTTCTTTCTTACTCCTTTCTTAATTCTTTCTAACTTCATTCTAACTACTTTTTTCTTCTTTCTTACTTCTTTCTTACTTCTTTCTAACTTCTTTCTTACTTCTTTCTTACTTCTAAATTTCTTCTATTTTACTTCTTTCTTTCTTCTTTCTTAATTCTTTCTTTCTTCTTTCTTACTTCTTTCTTGCTTCTTTATTACTTCTTTCTTACTTCTTTCTTCTTTCTTTCTTCTTTCTTACTTCTTTCTTACTTCTTTCTTACTTCTTTCTTTCTTCTTTCTTACTTCTTTCTTTCTTCTTTCTTCCTTCTTTCTTGTTTCTTTCTTCATTCCTTCTTACTTCTTTCTTACTTCTTTCTTACTTCTTTCTTACTTCTTTCTTACTTCTTTCTTACTTCTTTCTTCTTTCTTTCTTCTTTCTTCTTTCTTTCTTCTTTCTTACTTCTTTCTTACTTCTTTCTTACTTCTTTCTTCTTTCTTTCTTCTTTCTTTCTTACTTCTTTCTCACTTCTTTCTTACTTCTTTCTTACTTCTTTCTTACTTCTTTCTTACTTCTTTCTTACTTCTTTCTTACTTCTTTCTTACTTCGTTCTTACTTCTTTCTTTCTTACTTCTTTCTTACTTCTTTCATACTTCTTTCTTTCTTCTTTCTTACTTCTTTCTTATTTCCTTCTTACTTCTTTCTTACTTCTTTCTTACTTCTTTCTTACTTCTTTCTTACTTCTTTGTTACTTCTTTCTCCTTTCTTACTTCTTTCTTACTTCTTTCTTACTTCTTTCTAACTTCTTTCTTACTTCGTTCTTACTTCGTTCTTACTTCTTTCTTTCTTACTTCTTTCTTACTTCTTTCATACTTCTTTCTTTCTTCTTTCTTACTTCTTTCTTCATTCCTTCTTACTTTTTTCTTTCTTCTTTCTTACTTCTTTCTTACTTCTTTCTTACTTCTTTCTTTCTTACTTCTTTCTTACTTCTTTATTACTTCTTTCTAACTTCTTTTTTCTTTTCTTTCTTCTTTCTTACTTCTTTCTTACTTCTTTCTTACTTCTTTCTTACTTCTTTCTTCTTTCTTACTTCTTTCTTACTTCTTTCTTCTTTCTTACTTCTTTCTTACTTCTTTCTTACTTCTTACTTTCTTACTTCTTTCTTACTTCTTTCGTACTTCTTTCTTACTTCTTTCTTACTTCTTTCTTTCTTCTTTCTTACTTCTTTCTTCATTCCTTCTTACTTCTTTCTTACTTCTTTTTTTCTTCTTTCTTACTTCTTTCTTTCTTCTTTCTTACTTCTTTCTTACTTCTTTCTTACTTCTTTCTTACTTCTTTCTTACTTCTTTCTTACTTCTTTCTTACTTCTTTCTTAATTCTTTTTACTTCTTTCTTACTTCTTTCTTTCTTCTTTCTTACTCCTTTCTTAATTCTTTCTTACTTCATTCTAACTACTTTTTTCTTCTTTCTTACTTCTTTCTTACTTCTTTCTTCTTTCTTTCTTACTTCTTTCTTACTTCTTTCTTCTTTCTTTCTTCTTTCTTCTTTCTTTCTTCTTTCTTACTTCTTTCTTACTTCTTTCTTACTTCTTTCTTGCTTCTTTATTACTTCTTTCTTACTTCTTTCTTCTTTCTTTCTTCTTTCTTACTTCTTTCTTACTTCTTTCTTACTTCTTTCTTTCTTCTTTCTTACTTCTTTCTTTCTTCTTTCTTCTTTCTTTCTTGTTTCTTTCTTCATTCCTTCTTACTTCTTTCTTACTTCTTTCTTACTTCTTTCTTACTTCTTTCTTACTTCATTCTTACTTCTTTCTTCTATCTTTCTTTCTTCTTTTTTACTTCTTTTTTTCTTCTTTTTACTTCTTTCTTTCTTCTTTCTTACTTCTTTCTAACTTATTTTTTCTTCTTTCTTACTTCTTTCTTACTTCTTTCTTACTTCTTTCTTACTTCTTTCTTCTTTCTTTCTTCTTTCTTCTTTCTTTCTTCTTTCTTACTTCTTTCTTACTTCTTTCTTACTTCTTTCTTCTTTCTTTCTTTCTTTCTTACTTCTTTCTCACTTCTTTCTTACTTCTTTCTTACTTCTTTCTTACTTCTTTCTTCATTCCTTCTTCCTTCTTTCTTACTTCTTTCTTACTTCTTTCTTACTTCTTTCTTACTTCTTTCTTACTTCTTTTTTTCTTCTTTCTTACTTCTTTCATACTTCTTTCTTACTTCTTTCTTTCTTCTTTTTTCTTCTTTCTTACTTCTTTCTTTCTCCTTTCTTAATTCTTTCTTACTTCTTTCTTACTTCTTTCTTCTTTCTTTCTTCTTTCTTACTTCTTTCTTACTTCTTTCTTACTTCTTTCTTACTTCTTTCTTACTTCTTTTTTTCTTCTTTCTTACTTCTTTCATACTTCTTTCTTACTTCTTTCTTTCTTCTTTTTTCTTCTTTCTTACTTCTTTCTTACTTCTTTCTTTCTTCTTTCTTTCTTCTTTCTTTCTTACCTCTTTCTTACTTCTTTCTTACTTCTTTCTTACTTCTTTCTTACTTATTTCTTACTTCTTTCTAACTTCTTTCTTACTTCTTTCTTACTTCTTTCTAACTTCTTTCTTACTTCTTTCTTACTTCTTTCTTTCTTACTTCTTTCTTACTTCTTTCATACTTCTTTCTTCTTTCTTACGTCTTTCTTCTTTCTTTCTTACTTCTTTCTTACTTCTTTCTTACTTTTTTCTTACTTCTTTCTTACTTCTTTCTTACTTCTTTCTAACTTCTTTCCTACTTCTTTCTTACTTCTTTCTTCATTCCTTCTTACTTCTTTCTTACTTCTTTCTTACTTCTTTCTTACTTCTTTCTTTCTTCTTTCTTCTTTTTTCTTACTTCTTTCTTCATTCCTTCTTACTTCTTTCTTACTTCTTTCTTACTTCTTTCTTCATTCCTTCTTCCTTCTTTCTTACTTCTTTCTTACTTCTTTCTTACTTCTTTCTTACTTCTTTCTTACTTCTTTTTTTCTTCTTTCTTACTTCTTTCATACTTCTTTCTTACTTCTTTCTTTCTTCTTTTTTCTTCTTTCTTACTTCTTTCTTTCTCCTTTCTTAATTCTTTCTTACTTCTTTCTTACTTCTTTCTTCTTTCTTTCTTCTTTCTTACTTCTTTCTTACTTCTTTCTTACTTCTTTCTTACTTCTTTCTTACTTCTTTCTTACTTCTTTTTTTCTTCTTTCTTACTTCTTTCATACTTCTTTCTTACTTCTTTCTTTCTTCTTTTTTCTTCTTTCTTACTTCTTTCTTACTTCTTTCTTTCTTCTTTCTTTCTTCTTTCTTTCTTACCTCTTTCTTACTTCTTTCTTACTTCTTTCTTACTTCTTTCTTACTTATTTCTTACTTCTTTCTAACTTCTTTCTTACTTCTTTCTTACTTCTTTCTAACTTCTTTCTTACTTCTTTCTTACTTCTTTCTTTCTTACTTCTTTCTTACTTCTTTCATACTTCTTTCTTCTTTCTTACGTCTTTCTTCTTTCTTTCTTACTTCTTTCTTACTTCTTTCTTACTTTTTTCTTACTTCTTTCTTACTTCTTTCTTACTTCTTTCTAACTTCTTTCCTACTTCTTTCTTACTTCTTTCTTCATTCCTTCTTACTTCTTTCTTACTTCTTTCTTACTTCTTTCTTACTTCTTTCTTTCTTCTTTCTTCTTTTTTCTTACTTCTTTCTTCATTCCTTCTTACTTCTTTCTTACTTCTTTCTTACTTCTTTCTTACTTCTTTCTTACTTCTTTCTTTCTTCTTTCTTACTTCTTTCTTTCTTCTTTCTTCTTTCTTTCTTGTTTCTTTCTTCATTCCTTCTTACTTCTTTCTTACTTCTTTCTTACTTCTTTCTTACTTCATTCTTACTTCTTTCTTCTATCTTTCTTTCTTCTTTCTTACTTCTTTTTTTCTTCTTTCTTACTTCTTTCTTTCCTCTTTCTTACTTCTTTCTAACTTATTTTTTCTTCTTTCTTACTTCTTTCTTACTTCTTTCTTACTTCTTTCTTACTTCTTTCTTCTTTCTTTCTTCTTTCTTCTTTCTTTCTTCTTTCTTACTTCTTTCTTACTTCTTTCTTACTTCTTTCTTCTTTCTTTCTTCTTTCTTTCTTACTTCTTTCTCACTTCTTTCTTACTTCTTTCTTACTTCTTTCTTACTTCTTTCTTCATTCCTTCTTCCTTCTTTCTTACTTCTTTCTTACTTCTTTCTTACTTCTTTCTTACTTCTTTCTTACTTCTTTTTTTCTTCTTTCTTACTTCTTTCATACTTCTTTCTTACTTCTTTCTTTCTTCTTTTTTCTTCTTTCTTACTTCTTTCTTTCTCCTTTCTTAATTCTTTCTTACTTCTTTCTTACTTCTTTCTTCTTTCTTTCTTCTTTCTTACTTCTTTCTTACTTCTTTCTTACTTCTTTCTTACTTCTTTCTTACTTCTTTCTTACTTCTTTTTTTCTTCTTTCTTACTTCTTTCATACTTCTTTCTTACTTCTTTCTTTCTTCTTTTTTCTTCTTTCTTACTTCTTTCTTACTTCTTTCTTTCTTCTTTCTTTCTTCTTTCTTTCTTACCTCTTTCTTACTTCTTTCTTACTTCTTTCTTACTTCTTTCTTACTTATTTCTTACTTCTTTCTAACTTCTTTCTTACTTCTTTCTTACTTCTTTCTAACTTCTTTCTTAGTTCTTTCTTACTTCTTTCTTACTTCTTTCTTTCTTACTTCTTTCTTACTTCTTTCATACTTCTTTCTTCTTTCTTACGTCTTTCTTCTTTCTTTCTTACTTCTTTCTTACTTCTTTCTTACTTTTTTCTTACTTCTTTCTTACTTCTTTCTTACTTCTTTCTAACTTCTTTCCTACTTCTTTCTTACTTCTTTCTTCATTCCTTCTTACTTCTTTCTTACTTCTTTCTTACTTCTTTCTTACTTCTTTCTTTCTTCTTTCTTCTTTTTTCTTACTTCTTTCTTCATTCCTTCTTACTTCTTTCTTACTTCTTTCCTACTTCTTTCTTACTTCATTCTTACTTCTTTCTTACTTCTTTCTTACTTCTTTCTTACTTCTTTCTTACTTCTTTCTTCTATCTTTCTTTCTTCTTTCTTACTTCTTTCTTTCTTCTTTCTTACTTCTTTCTTTCTTCTTTCTTACTTCTTTCTTTCTTCTTTCTTACTTCTTTCTAACTTCTTTCTTCTTTCTAAGTTCTTTTTTCTTCTTTCTTACTTCTTTATTACTTCTTTCTTACATCTTTCTTACTTCTTTCTTTCTTCTTTTTTCTTCTTTCTTACTTCTTTCTTACTTCTTTCTTTCTTCTTTCTTTCTTCTTTCTTTCTTACTTCTTTCTTACTTCTTTCTTACTTCTTTCTTACTTCTTTCTTACTTATTTCTTACTTCTTTCTAACTTCTTTCTTACTTCTTTCTTACTTCTTTCTAACTTCTTTCTTACTTCTTTCTTACTTCTTTCTTTCTTACTTCTTTCTTACTTCTTTCATACTTCTTTCTTCTTTCTTACGTCTTTCTTCTTTCTTTCTTACTTCTTTCTTACTTCTTTCTTACTTTTTTCTTACTTCTTTCTTACTTCTTTCTTACTTCTTTCTAACTTCTTTCCTACTTCTTTCTTACTTCTTTCTTCATTCCTTCTTACTTCTTTCTTACTTCTTTCTTACTTCTTTCTTACTTCTTTCTTTCTTCTTTCTTCTTTTTTCTTACTTCTTTCTTCATTCCTTCTTACTTCTTTCTTACTTCTTTCTTACTTCTTTCTTCATTCCTTCTTCCTTCTTTCTTACTTCTTTCTTACTTCTTTCTTACTTCTTTCTTACTTCTTTCTTACTTCTTTTTTTCTTCTTTCTTACTTCTTTCATACTTCTTTCTTACTTCTTTCTTTCTTCTTTTTTCTTCTTTCTTACTTCTTTCTTTCTCCTTTCTTAATTCTTTCTTACTTCTTTCTTACTTCTTTCTTCTTTCTTTCTTCTTTCTTACTTCTTTCTTACTTCTTTCTTACTTCTTTCTTACTTCTTTCTTACTTCTTTCTTACTTCTTTTTTTCTTCTTTCTTACTTCTTTCATACTTCTTTCTTACTTCTTTCTTTCTTCTTTTTTCTTCTTTCTTACTTCTTTCTTACTTCTTTCTTTCTTCTTTCTTTCTTCTTTCTTTCTTACCTCTTTCTTACTTCTTTCTTACTTCTTTCTTACTTCTTTCTTACTTATTTCTTACTTCTTTCTAACTTCTTTCTTACTTCTTTCTTACTTCTTTCTAACTTCTTTCTTACTTCTTTCTTACTTCTTTCTTTCTTACTTCTTTCTTACTTCTTTCATACTTCTTTCTTCTTTCTTACGTCTTTCTTCTTTCTTTCTTACTTCTTTCTTACTTCTTTCTTACTTTTTTCTTACTTCTTTCTTACTTCTTTCTTACTTCTTTCTAACTTCTTTCCTACTTCTTTCTTACTTCTTTCTTCATTCCTTCTTACTTCTTTCTTACTTCTTTCTTACTTCTTTCTTACTTCTTTCTTTCTTCTTTCTTCTTTTTTCTTACTTCTTTCTTCATTCCTTCTTACTTCTTTCTTACTTCTTTCTTACTTCTTTCTTACTTCTTTCTTACTTCTTTCTTTCTTCTTTCTTACTTCTTTCTTTCTTCTTTCTTCTTTCTTTCTTGTTTCTTTCTTCATTCCTTCTTACTTCTTTCTTACTTCTTTCTTACTTCTTTCTTACTTCATTCTTACTTCTTTCTTCTATCTTTCTTTCTTCTTTCTTACTTCTTTTTTTCTTCTTTCTTACTTCTTTCTTTCCTCTTTCTTACTTCTTTCTAACTTATTTTTTCTTCTTTCTTACTTCTTTCTTACTTCTTTCTTACTTCTTTCTCACTTCTTTCTTCTTTCTTTCTTCTTTCTTCTTTCTTTCTTCTTTCTTACTTCTTTCTTACTTCTTTCTTACTTCTTTCTTATTTCTTTCTTCTTTCTTTCTTACTTCTTTCTCACTTCTTTCTTACTTCTTTCTTACTTCTTTCTTACTTCTTTCTTCATTCCTTCTTCCTTCTTTCTTACTTCTTTCTTACTTCTTTCTTACTTCTTTCTTACTTCTTTCTTACTTCTTTTTTTCTTCTTTCTTACTTCTTTCATACTTCTTTCTTACTTCTTTCTTTCTTCTTTTTTCTTCTTTCTTACTTCTTTCTTTCTCCTTTCTTAATTCTTTCTTACTTCTTTCTTACTTCTTTCTTCTTTCTTTCTTCTTTCTTACTTCTTTCTTACTTCTTTCTTACTTCTTTCTTACTTCTTTCTTACTTCTTTCTTACTTCTTTTTTTCTTCTTTCTTACTTCTTTCATACTTCTTTCTTACTTCTTTCTTTCTTCTTTTTTCTTCTTTCTTACTTCTTTCTTACTTCTTTCTTTCTTCTTTCTTTCTTCTTTCTTTCTTACCTCTTTCTTACTTCTTTCTTACTTATTTCTTACTTCTTTCTTACTTATTTCTTACTTCTTTCTAACTTCTTTCTTACTTCTTTCTTACTTCTTTCTAACTTCTTTCTTAGTTCTTTCTTACTTCTTTCTTACTTCTTTCTTTCTTACTTCTTTCTTACTTCTTTCATACTTCTTTCTTCTTTCTTACGTCTTTCTTCTTTCTTTCTTACTTCTTTCTTACTTCTTTCTTACTTTTTTCTTACTTCTTTCTTACTTCTTTCTTACTTCTTTCTAACTTCTTTCCTACTTCTTTCTTACTTCTTTCTTCATTCCTTCTTACTTCTTTCTTACTTCTTTCTTACTTCTTTCTTACTTCTTTCTTTCTTCTTTCTTCTTTTTTCTTACTTCTTTCTTCATTCCTTCTTACTTCTTTCTTACTTCTTTCCTACTTCTTTCTTACTTCATTCTTACTTCTTTCTTACTTCTTTCTTACTTCTTTCTTACTTCTTTCTTACTTCTTTCTTCTATCTTTCTTTCTTCTTTCTTACTTCTTTCTTTCTTCTTTCTTACTTCTTTCTTTCTTCTTTCTTACTTCTTTCTTTCTTCTTTCTTACTTCTTTCTTTCTTCTTTCTTACTTCTTTCTAACTTCTTTCTTCTTTCTAAGTTCTTTTTTCTTCTTTCTTACTTCTTTATTACTTCTTTCTTACATCTTTCTTACTTCTTTCTTCTTTCTTTCTTACTTCTTTCTTACTTCTTTCTTACTTCTTTCTTTCTTCTTTCTTTCTTCTTTCTTTCTTCTTTCTTTCTTCTTTCTTACTTCTTTCTTACTTCTTTCTTACTTCTTTCTTCTTTCTTTCTTCTTTCTTTCTTCTTTCTTACTTCTTTCTTCATTCCTTCTTACTTCTTTCTTTCTTCTTTCTTACTTCTTTCTTACTTCTTTCTTACTTCTTTCTTCTTTCTTTCTTACTCCTTTCTTATTTCTTTCTTACTTCTTTCTTACTTCTTTCTTACTTCTTTCTTCTTTCTTACTTCTTTCTTACTTCTTTCTTACTTCTTATTTTCTTACTTCTTTCTTACTTCTTTCGTACTTCTTTCTTACTTCTTTCTTACTTCTTTCTTTCTTCTTTCTTACTTCTTTCTTCATTCTTTCTTACTTCTTTCATACTTCTTTTTTTCTTCTTTCTTACTTCTTTCTTTCTTCTTTCTTACTTCTTTCTTACTTCTTTCTTACTTCTTTCTTACTTCTTTCTTACTTCTTTCTTACTTCTTTCTTACTTCTTTCTTAATTCTTTCTTACTTCTTTCTTACTTCTTTCTTTCTTCTTTCTTACTCCTTTCTTAATTCTTTCTAACTTCATTCTAACTACTTTTTTCTTCTTTCTTACTTCTTTCTTACTTCTTTCTTCTTTCTTTCTTACATCTTTCTTACTTCTAAATTTCTTCTATTTTACTTCTTTCTTTCTTCTTTCTTAATTCTTTCTTTCTTCTTTCTTACTTCTTTCTTGCTTCTTTATTACTTCTTTCTTACTTCTTTCTTCTTTCTTTCTTCTTTCTTACTTCTTTCTTACTTCTTTCTTACTTCTTTCTTACTTCTTTCTTACTTCTTTCTTACTTCTTTCTTACTTCTTTCTTAATTCTTTCTTACTTCTTTCTTACTTCTTTCTTTCTTCTTTCTTACTCCTTTCTTAAGTCTTTCTAACTTCATTCTAACTACTTTTTTCTTCTTTCTTACTTCTTTCTTACTTCTTTCTTCTTTCTTTCTTACATCTTTCTTACTTCTAAATTTCTTCTATTTTACTTCTTTCTTTCTTCTTTCTTAATTCTTTCTTTCTTCTTTCTTACTTCTTTCTTGCTTCTTTATTCCTTCTTTCTTACTTCTTTCTTCTTTCTTTCTTCTTTCTTACTTCTTTCTTACTTCTTTCTTACTTCTTTCTTTCTTCTTTCTTACTTCTTTCTTACTTCTTTCTTCTTTCTTTCTTACATCTTTCTTACTTTTAACTTTCTTCTATTTTACTTCTTTCTTTCTTCTTTCTTAATTCTTTCTTTCTTCTTTCTTACTTCTTTCTTTCTTCTTTCTTACTTCTTTCTAACTTATTTTTTCTTCTTTCTTACTTCTTTCTTACTTCTTTCTTACTTCTTTCTTACTTCTTTCTTCTTTCTTTCTTCTTTCTTCTTTCTTTCTTCTTTCTTACTTCTTTCTTACTTCTTTCTTACTTCTTTCTTGCTTCTTTATTACTTCTTTCTTACTTCTTTCTTCTTTCTTTCTTCTTTCTTACTTCTTTCTTACTTCTTTCTTACTTCTTTCTTTCTTCTTTCTTCTTTCTTTCTTGTTTCTTTCTTCATTCCTTCTTACTTCTTTCTTACTTCTTTCTTACTTCTTTCTTACTTCTTTCTTACTTCATTCTTACTTCTTTCTTCTATCTTTCTTTCTTCTTTCTTACTTCTTTTTTTCTTCTTTCTTACTTCTTTCTTTCCTCTTTCTTACTTCTTTCTAACTTATTTTTTCTTCTTTCTTACTTCTTTCTTACTTCTTTCTTACTTCTTTCTTACTTCTTTCTTCTTTCTTTCTACTTTCTTCTTTCTTTCTTCTTTCTTACTTCTTTCTTACTTCTTTCTTACTTCTTTCTTCTTTCTTTCTTCTTTCTTTCTTACTTCTTTCTCACTTCTTTCTTACTTCTTTCTTACTTCTTTCTTACTTCTTTCTTCATTCCTTCTTCCTTCTTTCTTACTTCTTTCTTACTTCTTTCTTACTTCTTTCTTACTTCTTTCTTACTTCTTTTTTTCTTCTTTCTTACTTCTTTCATACTTCTTTCTTACTTCTTTCTTTCTTCTTTTTTCTTCTTTCTTACTTCTTTCTTTCTCCTTTCTTAATTCTTTCTTACTTCTTTCTTACTTCTTTCTTCTTTCTTTCTTCTTTCTTACTTCTTTCTTACTTCTTTCTTACTTCATTCTTACTTCTTTCTTACTTCTTTCTTACTTCTTTTTTTCTTCTTTCTTACTTCTTTCATACTTCTTTCTTACTTCTTTCTTTCTTCTTTTTTCTTCTTTCTTACTTCTTTCTTACTTCTTTCTTTCTTCTTTCTTTCTTCTTTCTTTCTTACCTCTTTCTTACTTCTTTCTTACTTCTTTCTTACTTCTTTCTTACTTATTTCTTACTTCTTTCTAACTTCTTTCTTACTTCTTTCTTACTTCTTTCTAACTTCTTTCTTAGTTCTTTCTTACTTCTTTCTTACTTCTTTCTTTCTTACTTCTTTCTTACTTCTTTCATACTTCTTTCTTCTTTCTTACGTCTTTCTTCTTTCTTTCTTACTTCTTTCTTACTTCTTTCTTACTTTTTTCTTACTTCTTTCTTACTTCTTTCTTACTTCTTTCTAACTTCTTTCCTACTTCTTTCTTACTTCTTTCTTCATTCCTTCTTACTTCTTTCTTACTTCTTTCTTACTTCTTTCATACTTCTTTCTTTCTTCTTTCTTCTTTTTTCTTACTTCTTTCTTCATTCCTTCTTACTTCTTTCTTACTTCTTTCCTACTTCTTTCTTACTTCATTCTTACTTCTTTCTTACTTCTTTCTTACTTCTTTCTTACTTCTTTCTTACTTCTTTCTTCTATCTTTCTTTCTTCTTTCTTACTTCTTTCTTTCTTCTTTCTTACTTCTTTCTTTCTTCTTTCTTACTTCTTTCTTTCTTCTTTCTTACTTCTTTCTAACTTCTTTCTTCTTTCTAAGTTCTTTTTTCTTCTTTCTTACTTCTTTATTACTTCTTTCTTACATCTTTCTTACTTCTTTCTTCTTTCTTTCTTACTTCTTTCTTACTTCTTTCTTACTTCTTTCTTTCTTCTTTCTTTCTTCTTTCTTCTTCTTCTTTCTTTCTTCTTTCTTACTTCTTTCTTACTTCTTTCTTACTTCTTTCTTCTTTCTTTCTTCTTTCTTTCTTCTTTCTTACTTCTTTCTTCATTCCTTCTTACTTCTTTCTTTCTTCTTTCTTACTTCTTTCTTACTTCTTTCTTTCTTACTTCTTTCTTACTTCTTTATTACTTCTTTCTAACTTCTTTTTTCTTTTCTTTCTTCTTTCTTACTTCTTTCTTACTTCTTTCTTACTTCTTTCTTCTTTCTTTCTTACTCCTTTCTTATTTCTTTCTTACTTCTTTCTTACTTCTTTCTTACTTCTTTCTTCTTTCTTACTTCTTTCTTACTTCTTTCTTACTTCTTATTTTCTTACTTCTTTCTTACTTCTTTCGTACTTCTTTCTTACTTCTTTCTTACTTCTTTCTTTCTTCTTTCTTACTTCTTTCTTCATTCTTTCTTACTTCTTTCATACTTCTTTTTTTCTTCTTTCTTACTTCTTTCTTTCTTCTTTCTTACTTCTTTCTTACTTCTTTCTTACTTCTTTCTTACTTCTTTCTTACTTCTTTCTTACTTCTTTCTTACTTCTTTCTTAATTCTTTCTTACTTCTTTCTTACTTCTTTCTTTCTTCTTTCTTACTCCTTTCTTAATTCTTTCTAACTTCATTCTAACTACTTTTTTCTTCTTTCTTACTTCTTTCTTACTTCTTTCTTCTTTCTTTCTTACATCTTTCTTACTTCTAAATTTCTTCTATTTTACTTCTTTCTTTCTTCTTTCTTTCTTCTTTCTTTCTTCTTTCTTACTTCTTTCTTGCTTCTTTATTACTTCTTTCTTACTTCTTTCTTCTTTCTTTCTTCTTTCTTACTTCTTTCTTACTTCTTTCTTACTTCTTTCTTACTTCTTTCTTACTTCTTTCTTACTTCTTTCTTACTTCTTTCTTAATTCTTTCTTACTTCTTTCTTACTTCTTTCTTTCTTCTTTCTTACTCCTTTCTTAATTCTTTCTAACTTCATTCTAACTACTTTTTTCTTCTTTCTTACTTCTTTCTTACTTCTTTCTAACTTCTTTCTTACTTCTTTCTTACTTCTAAATTTCTTCTATTTTACTTCTTTCTTTCTTCTTTCTTAATTCTTTCTTTCTTCTTTCTTACTTCTTTCTTGCTTCTTTATTACTTCTTTCTTACTTCTTTCTTCTTTCTTTCTTCTTTCTTATTCTTTCTTACTTCTTTCTTACTTCTTTCTTTCTTCTTTCTTACTTCTTTCTTTCTTCTTTCTTCTTTCTTTCTTGTTTCTTTCTTCATTCCTTCTTACTTCTTTCTTACTTCTTTCTTACTTCTTTCTTACTTCTTTCTTACTTCATTCTTACTTCTTTCTTCTATCTTTCTTTCTTCTTTCTTACTTCTTTTTTTCTTCTTTCTTACTTCTTTCTTTCTTCTTTCTTACTTCTTTCTAACTTTTTTTTTCTTCTTTCTTACTTCTTTCTTACTTCTTTCTTACTTCTTTCTTACTTCTTTCTTCTTTCTTTCTTCTTTCTTCTTTCTTTCTTCTTTCTTACTTCTTTCTTACTTCTTTCTTACTTCTTTCTTCTTTCTTTCTTCTTTCTTTCTTACTTCTTTCTCACTTCTTTCTTACTTCTTTCTTACTTCTTTCTTACTTCTTTCTTACTTCTTTCTTACTTCTTTCTTACTTCTTTCTTACTTCGTTCTTACTTCTTTCTTTCTTACTTCTTTCTTACTTCTTTCATACTTCTTTCTTTCTTCTTTCTTACTTCTTTCTTATTTCCTTCTTACTTCTTTCTTACTTCTTTCTTACTTCTTTCTTACTTCTTTGTTACTTCTTTCTCCTTTCTTACTTCTTTCTTACTTCTTTCTTACTTCTTTCTAACTTCTTTCTTACTTCGTTCTTACTTCGTTCTTACTTCTTTCTTTCTTACTTCTTTCTTACTTCTTTCATACTTCTTTCTTTCTTCTTTCTTACTTCTTTCTTCATTCCTTCTTACTTCTTTCTTTCTTCTTTCTTACTTCTTTCTTACTTCTTTCTTACTTCTTTCTTTCTTACTTCTTTCTTACTTCTTTATTACTTCTTTCTAACTTCTTTTTTCTTTTCTTTCTTCTTTCTTACTTCTTTCTTACTTCTTTCTTACTTCTTTCTTACTTCTTTCTTCTTTCTTACTTCTTTCTTACTTCTTTCTTCTTTCTTACTTCTTTCTTACTTCTTTCTTACTTCTTACTTTCTTACTTCTTTCTTACTTCTTTCGTACTTCTTTCTTACTTCTTTCTTACTTCTTTCTTTCTTCTTTCTTACTTCTTTCTTACTTCTTTCTTACTTCTTTCTTACTTCTTTTTTTCTTCTTTCTTACTTCTTTCTTTCTTCTTTCTTACTTCTTTCTTACTTCTTTCTTACTTCTTTCTTACTTCTTTCTTACTTCTTTCTTACTTCTTTCTTACTTCTTTCTTACTTCTTTCTTAATTCTTTTTACTTCTTTCTTACTTCTTTCTTTCTTCTTTCTTACTCCTTTCTTAATTCTTTCTTACTTCATTCTAACTACTTTTTTCTTCTTTCTTACTTCTTTCTTACTTCTTTCTTCTTTCTTTCTTACATCTTTCTTACTTTTAACTCTCTTCTATTTTACTTCTTTCTTTCTTCTTTCTTAACTCTTTCTTTCTTCTTTCTTACTTCTTTCTTTCTTCTTTCTTACTTCTTTCTAACTTATTTTTTCTTCTTTCTTACTTCTTTCTTACTTCTTTCTTACTTCTTTCTTACTTCTTTCTTCTTTCTTTCTTCTTTCTTCTTTCTTTCTTCTTTCTTACTTCTTTCTTACTTCTTTCTTACTTCTTTCTTGCTTCTTTATTACTTCTTTCTTACTTCTTTCTTCTTTCTTTCTTCTTTCTTACTTCTTTCTTACTTCTTTCTTACTTCTTTCTTTCTTCTTTCTTACTTCTTTCTTTCTTCTTTCTTCTTTCTTTCTTGTTTCTTTCTTCATTCCTTCTTACTTCTTTCTTACTTCTTTCTTACTTCTTTCTTACTTCTTTCTTACTTCATTCTTACTTCTTTCTTCTATCTTTCTTTCTTCTTTTTTACTTCTTTTTTTCTTCTTTTTACTTCTTTCTTTCTTCTTTCTTACTTCTTTCTAACTTATTTTTTCTTCTTTCTTACTTCTTTCTTACTTCTTTCTTACTTCTTTCTTACTTCTTTCTTCTTTCTTTCTTCTTTCTTCTTTCTTTCTTCTTTCTTACTTCTTTCTTACTTCTTTCTTACTTCTTTCTTCTTTCTTTCTTTCTTTCTTACTTCTTTCTCACTTCTTTCTTACTTCTTTCTTACTTCTTTCTTACTTCTTTCTTCATTCCTTCTTCCTTCTTTCTTACTTCTTTCTTACTTCTTTCTTACTTCTTTCTTACTTCTTTCTTACTTCTTTTTTCTTCTTTCTTACTTCTTTCATACTTCTTTCTTACTTCTTTCTTTCTTCTTTTTTCTTCTTTCTTACTTCTTTCTTTCTCCTTTCTTAATTCTTTCTTACTTCTTTCTTACTTCTTTCTTCTTTCTTTCTTCTTTCTTACTTCTTTCTTACTTCTTTCTTACTTCTTTCTTACTTCTTTCTTACTTCTTTCTTACTTCTTTTTTTCTTCTTTCTTACTTCTTTCATACTTCTTTCTTACTTCTTTCTTTCTTCTTTTTTCTTCTTTCTTACTTCTTTCTTACTTCTTTCTTTCTTCTTTCTTTCTTCTTTCTTTCTTACCTCTTTCTTACTTCTTTCTTACTTCTTTCTTACTTCTTTCTTACTTATTTCTTACTTCTTTCTAACTTCTTTCTTACTTCTTTCTTACTTCTTTCTAACTTCTTTCTTACTTCTTTCTTACTTCTTTCTTTCTTACTTCTTTCTTACTTCTTTCATACTTCTTTCTTCTTTCTTACGTCTTTCTTCTTTCTTTCTTACTTCTTTCTTACTTCTTTCTTACTTTTTTCTTACTTCTTTCTTACTTCTTTCTTACTTCTTTCTAACTTCTTTCCTACTTCTTTCTTACTTCTTTCTTCATTCCTTCTTACTTCTTTCTTACTTCTTTCTTACTTCTTTCTTACTTCTTTCTTTCTTCTTTCTTCTTTTTTCTTACTTCTTTCTTCATTCCTTCTTACTTCATTCTTACTTCTTTCTTACTTCTTTCTTACTTCTTTCTTACTTCTTTCTTACTTCTTTCTTCTATCTTTCTTTCTTCTTTCTTACTTCTTTCTTTCTTCTTTCTTACTTCTTTCTTTCTTTCTTACTTCTTTCTTTCTTCTTTCTTACTTCTTTCTAACTTCTTTCTTCTTTCTAAGTTCTTTTTTCTTCTTTCTTACTTCTTTATTACTTCTTTCTTACATCTTTCTTACTTCTTTCTTCTTTCTTTCTTACTTCTTTCTTACTTCTTTCTTACTTCTTTCTTTCTTCTTTCTTTCTTCTTTCTTTCTTCTTTCTTTCTTCTTTCTTACTTCTTTCTTACTTCTTTCTTACTTCTTTCTTCTTTCTTTCTTCTTTCTTTCTTACTTCTTTCTCACTTCTTTCTTACTTCTTTCTTACTTCTTTCTTTCTTCTTTCTTTCTTCTTTCTTTCTTCTTTCTTACTTCTTTCTTCATTCCTTCTTACTTCTTTCTTTCTTCTTTCTTACTTCTTTCTTACTTCTTTCTTACTTCTTTCTTTCTTACTTCTTTCTTACTTCTTTATTACTTCTTTCTAACTTCTTTTTTCTTTTCTTTCTTCTTTCTTACTTCTTTCTTACTTCTTTCTTACTTCTTTCTTCTTTCTTTCTTACTCCTTTCTTATTTCTTTCTTACTTCTTTCTTACTTCTTTCTTCTTTCTTACTTCTTTCTTACTTCTTTCTTACTTCTTTCTTACTTCTTACTTTCTTACTTCTTTCTTACTTCTTTCGTACTTCTTTCTTACTTCTTTCTTACTTCTTTCTTTCTTCTTTCTTACTTCTTTCTTCATTCTTTCTTACTTCTTTCATACTTCTTTTTTTCTTCTTTCTTACTTCTTTCTTTCTTCTTTCTTACTTCTTTCTTACTTCTTTCTTACTTCTTTCTTACTTCTTTCTTACTTCTTTCTTACTTCTTTCTTACTTCTTTATTAATTCTTTCTTACTTCTTTCTTACTTCTTTCTTTCTTCTTTCTTACTCCTTTCTTAATTCTTTCTAACTTCATTCTAACTACTTTTTTCTTCTTTCTTACTTCTTTCTTACTTCTTTCTTCTTTCTTTCTTACATCTTTCTTACTTCTAAATTTCTTCTATTTTACTTCTTTCTTTCTTCTTTCTTAATTCTTTCTTTCTTCTTTCTTACTTCTTTCTTGCTTCTTTATTACTTCTTTCTTACTTCTTTCTTCTTTCTTTCTTCTTTCTTACTTCTTTCTTACTTCTTTCTTACTTCTTTCTTTCTTCTTTCTTACTTCTTTCTTTCTTCTTTCTTCTTTCTTTCTTGTTTCTTTCTTCATTCCTTCTTACTTCTTTCTTACTTCTTTCTTACTTCTTTCTTACTTCTTTCTTCTTTCTTTCTTCTTTCTTCTTTCTTTCTTCTTTCTTACTTCTTTCTTACTTCTTTCTTACTTCTTTCTTCTTTCTTTCTTCTTTCTTTCTTACTTCTTTCTCACTTCTTTCTTACTTCTTTCTTACTTCTTTCTTTCTTCTTTCTTACTTCTTTCTTATTTCCTTCTTACTTCTTTCTTACTTCTTTCTTACTTCTTTCTTACTTCTTTCTTACTTCTTTGTTACTTCTTTCTCCTTTCTTACTTCTTTCTTACTTCTTTCTTACTTCTTTCTAACTTCTTTCTTACTTCGTTCTTACTTCGTTCTTACTTCTTTCTTTCTTACTTCTTTCTTACTTCTTTCATACTTCTTTCTTTCTTCTTTCTTACTTCTTTCTTCATTCCTTCTTACTTCTTTCTTTCTTCTTTCTTACTTCTTTCTTACTTCTTTCTTACTTCTTTCTTTCTTACTTCTTTCTTACTTCTTTATTACTTCTTTCTAACTTCTTTTTTCTTTTCTTTCTTCTTTCTTACTTCTTCCTTACTTCTTTCTTACTTCTTTCTTACTTCTTTCTTCTTTCTTACTTCTTTCTTACTTCTTTCTTATTTCTTACTTCTTTCTTACTTCTTTCTTACTTCTTACTTTCTTACTTCTTTCTTACTTCTTTCGTACTTCTTTCTTACTTCTTTCTTACTTCTTTCTTTCTTCTTTCTTACTTCTTTCTTCATTCTTTCTTACTTCTTTCTTACTTCTTTTTTTCTTCTTTCTTACTTCTTTCTTTCTTCTTTCTTACTTCTTTCTTACTTCTTTCTTACTTCTTTCTTACTTCTTTCTTACTTCTTTCTTACTTCTTTCTTACTTCTTTCTTAATTCTTTTTATTTCTTTCTTACTTCTTTCTTTCTTCTTTCTTACTCCTTTCTTAATTCTTTCTTACTTCATTCTAACTACTTTTTTCTTCTTTCTTACTTCTTTCTTACTTCTTTCTTCTTTCTTTCTTACATCTTTCTTACTTTTAACTTTCTTCTATTTTACTTCTTTCTTTCTTCTTTCTTACTTCTTTCTTTCTTCTTTCTTACTTCTTTCTTTCTTCTTTCTTACTTCTTTCTAACTTATTTTTTCTTCTTTCTTACTTCTTTCTTACTTCTTTCTTACTTCTTTCTTACTTCTTTGTTCTTTCTTTCTTCTTTCTTCTTTCTTTCTTCTTTCTTACTTCTTTCTTACTTCTTTCTTACTTCTTTCTTGCTTCTTTATTACTTCTTTCTTACTTCTTTCTTCTTTCTTTCTTACTTCTTTCTTACTTCTTTCTTACTTCTTTCTTTCTTCTTTCTTACTTCTTTCTTTCTTCTTTCTTACTTCTTTCTTGTTTCTTTCTTCATTCCTTCTTACTTCTTTCTTACTTCTTTCTTACTTCTTTCTTACTTCTTTCTTACTTCATTCTTACTTCTTTCTTCTATCTTTCTTTCTTCTTTTTTACTTCTTTTTTTCTTCTTTTTACTTCTTTCTTTCTTCTTTCTTACTTCTTTCTAACTTATTTTTTCTTCTTTCTTACTTCTTTCTTACTTCTTTCTTACTTCTTTCTTACTTCTTTCTTCTTTCTTTCTTCTTTCTTCTTTCTTTCTTCTTTCTTACTTCTTTCTTACTTCTTTCTTACTTCTTTCTTCTTTCTTTCTTTCTTTCTTACTTCTTTCTCACTTCTTTCTTACTTCTTTCTTACTTCTTTCTTACTTCTTTCTTCATTCCTTCTTCCTTCTTTCTTACTTCTTTCTTACTTCTTTCTTACTTCTTTCTTACTTCTTTTTTTCTTCTTTCTTACTTCTTTCATACTTCTTTCTTACTTCTTTCTTTCTTCTTTTTCTTCTTTCTTACTTCTTTCTTTCTCCTTTCTTAATTCTTTCTTACTTCTTTCTTACTTCTTTCTTCTTTCTTTCTTCTTTCTTACTTCTTTCTTACTTCTTTCTTACTTCTTTCTTACTTCTTTCTTACTTCTTTCTTACTTCTTTTTTTCTTCTTTCTTACTTCTTTCATACTTCTTTCTTACTTCTTTCTTTCTTCTTTTTTCTTCTTTCTTACTTCTTTCTTACTTCTTTCTTTCTTCTTTCTTTCTTCTTTCTTTCTTACCTCTTTCTTACTTCTTTCTTACTTCTTTCTTACTTCTTTCTTACTTATTTCTTACTTCTTTCTAACTTCTTTCTTACTTCTTTCTTACTTCTTTCTAACTTCTTTCTTACTTCTTTCTTACTTCTTTCTTTCTTACTTCTTTCTTACTTCTTTCATACTTCTTTCTTCTTTCTTACGTCTTTCTTCTTTCTTTCTTACTTCTTTCTTACTTCTTTCTTACTTTTTTCTTACTTCTTTCTTACTTCTTTCTTACTTCTTTCTAACTTCTTTCCTACTTCTTTCTTACTTCTTTCTTCATTCCTTCTTACTTCTTTCTTACTTCTTTCTTACTTCTTTCTTACTTCTTTCTTTCTTCTTTCTTCTTTTTTCTTACTTCTTTCTTCATTCCTTCTTACTTCTTTCTTACTTCTTTCTTACTTCTTTCTTCATTCCTTCTTCCTTCTTTCTTACTTCTTTCTTACTTCTTTCTTACTTCTTTCTTACTTCTTTCTTACTTCTTTTTTTCTTCTTTCTTACTTCTTTCATACTTCTTTCTTACTTCTTTCTTTCTTCTTTTTTCTTCTTTCTTACTTCTTTCTTTCTCCTTTCTTAATTCTTTCTTACTTCTTTCTTACTTCTTTCTTCTTTCTTTCTTCTTTCTTACTTCTTTCTTACTTCTTTCTTACTTCTTTCTTACTTCTTTCTTACTTCTTTCTTACTTCTTTTTTTCTTCTTTCTTACTTCTTTCATACTTCTTTCTTACTTCTTTCTTTCTTCTTTTTTCTTCTTTCTTACTTCTTTCTTACTTCTTTCTTTCTTCTTTCTTTCTTCTTTCTTTCTTACCTCTTTCTTACTTCTTTCTTACTTCTTTCTTACTTCTTTCTTACTTATTTCTTACTTCTTTCTAACTTCTTTCTTACTTCTTTCTTACTTCTTTCTAACTTCTTTCTTACTTCTTTCTTACTTCTTTCTTTCTTACTTCTTTCTTACTTCTTTCATACTTCTTTCTTCTTTCTTACGTCTTTCTTTCTTACTTCTTTCTTACTTCTTTCTTACTTTTTTCTTACTTCTTTCTTACTTCTTTCTTACTTCTTTCTAACTTCTTTCCTACTTCTTTCTTACTTCTTTCTTCATTCCTTCTTACTTCTTTCTTACTTCTTTCTTACTTCTTTCTTTCTTCTTTCTTCTTTTTTTTTACTTCTTTCTTCATTCCTTCTTACTTCTTTCTTACTTCTTTCTTACTTCTTTCTTCATTCCTTCTTCCTTCTTTCTTACTTCTTTCTTACTTCTTTCTTACTTCTTTCTTACTTCTTTCTTACTTCTTTTTTTCTTCTTTCTTACTTCTTTCATACTTCTTTCTTACTTCTTTCTTTCTTCTTTTTTCTTCTTTCTTACTTCTTTCTTTCTCCTTTCTTAATTCTTTCTTACTTCTTTCTTACTTCTTTCTTCTTTCTTTCTTCTTTCTTACTTCTTTCTTACTTCTTTCTTACTTCTTTCTTACTTCTTTCTTACTTCTTTCTTACTTCTTTTTTTCTTCTTTCTTACTTCTTTCATACTTCTTTCTTACTTCTTTCTTTCTTCTTTTTTCTTCTTTCTTACTTCTTTCTTACTTCTTTCTTTCTTCTTTCTTTCTTCTTTCTTTCTTACCTCTTTCTTACTTCTTTCTTACTTCTTTCTTACTTCTTTCTTACTTATTTCTTACTTCTTTCTAACTTCTTTCTTACTTCTTTCTTACTTCTTTCTAACTTCTTTCTTACTTCTTTCTTACTTCTTTCTTTCTTACTTCTTTCTTACTTCTTTCATACTTCTTTCTTCTTTCTTACGTCTTTCTTCTTTCTTTCTTACTTCTTTCTTACTTCTTTCTTTCTTCTTTCTTACTTCTTTCTAACTTCTTTCTTCTTTCTAAGTTCTTTTTTCTTCTTTCTTACTTCTTTCTTACTTCTTTCTTACTTCTTTCTTTCTTCTTTCTTTCTTCTTTCTTTCTTCTTTCTTTCTTCTTTCTTACTTCTTTCTTACTTCTTTCTTACTTCTTTCTTCTTTCTTTCTTCTTTCTTTCTTACTTCTTTCTCACTTCTTTCTTACTTCTTTCTTACTTCTTTCTTTCTTCTTTCTTTCTTCTTTCTTTCTTCTTTCTTACTTCTTTCTTCATTCCTTCTTACTTCTTTCTTTCTTCTTTCTTACTTCTTTCTTACTTCTTTCTTACTTCTTTCTTTCTTACTTCTCTCTTACTTCTTTATTACTTCTTTCTAACTTCTTTTTTCTTTTCTTTCTTCTTTCTTACTTCTTTCTTACTTCTTTCTTACTTCTTTCTTCTTTCTTTCTTACTCCTTTCTTATTTCTTTCTTACTTCTTTCTTACTTCTTTCTTCTTTCTTACTTCTTTCTTACTTCTTTCTTACTTCTTTCTTACTTCTTACTTTCTTACTTCTTTCTTACTTCTTTCGTACTTCTTTCTTACTTCTTTCTTACTTCTTTCTTTCTTCTTTCTTACTTCTTTCTTCATTCTTTCTTACTTCTTTCATACTTCTTTTTTTCTTCTTTCTTACTTCTTTCTTTCTTCTTTCTTACTTCTTTCTTACTTCTTTCTTACTTCTTTCTTACTTCTTTCTTACTTCTTTCTTACTTCTTTATTAATTCTTTCTTACTTCTTTCTTACTTCTTTCTTTCTTCTTTCTTACTCCTTTCTTAATTCTTTCTAACTTCATTCTAACTACTTTTTTCTTCTTTCTTACTTCTTTCTTACTTCTTTCTTCTTTCTTTCTTACATCTTTCTTACTTCTAAATTTCTTCTATTTTACTTCTTTCTTTCTTCTTTCTTAATTCTTTCTTTCTTCTTTCTTACTTCTTTCTTGCTTCTTTATTACTTCTTTCTTACTTCTTTCTTCTTTCTTTCTTCTTTCTTACTTCTTTCTTACTTCTTTCTTACTTCTTTCTTTCTTCTTTCTTACTTCTTTCTTTCTTCTTTCTTCTTTCTTTCTTGTTTCTTTCTTCATTCCTTCTTACTTCTTTCTTACTTCTTTCTTACTTCTTTCTTACTTCATTCTTACTTCTTTCTTCTATCTTTCTTTCTTCTTTCTTACTTCTTTTTTTCTTCTTTCTTACTTCTTTCTTTCTTCTTTCTTACTTCTTTCTAACTTATTTTTTCTTCTTTCTTACTTCTTTCTTACTTCTTTCTTACTTCTTTCTTACTTCTTTCTTCTTTCTTTCTTCTTTCTTCTTTCTTTCTTCTTTCTTACTTCTTTCTTACTTCTTTCTTACTTCTTTCTTCTTTCTTTCTTCTTTCTTTCTTACTTCTTTCTCACTTCTTTCTTACTTCTTTCTTACTTCTTTCTTCATTTCTTCTTCCTTCTTTCTTACTTCTTTCTTACTTCTTTCTTACTTCTTTCTTACTTCTTTTTTTCTTCTTTCTTACTTCTTTCATACTTCTTTCTTACTTCTTTCTTTCTTCTTTTTTCTTCTTTCTTACTTCTTTCTTTCTCCTTTCTTAATTCTTTCTTACTTCTTTCTTACTTCTTTCTTCTTTCTTTCTTCTTTCTTACTTCTTTCTTACTTCTTTCTTACTTCTTTCTTACTTCTTTCTTACTTCTTTCTTTCTTACTTCTTTCTTACTTCTTTCTTACTTATTTCTTACTTCTTTCTAACTTCTTTCTTACTTCTTTCTTACTTCTTTCTAACTTCTTTCTTACTTCTTTCTTACTTCTTTCTTACTTCTTTCTTTCTTACTTCTTTCTTACTTCTTTCATACTTCTTTCTTTCTTCTTTCTTACTTCTTTCTTATTTCCTTCTTACTTCTTTCTTACTTCTTTCTTACTTCTTTCTTACTTCTTTCTTAATTCTTTCTTACTTCTTTCTAACTTCTTTCTTACTTCGTTCTTACTTCGTTCTTACTTCTTTCTTTCTTACTTCTTTCTTACTTCTTTCATACTTCTTTCTTTCTTCTTTCTTACTTCTTTCTTCATTCCTTCTTACTTCTTTCTTTCTTCTTTCGTACTTCTTTCTTACTTCTTACTTCTTTCTTTCTTACTTCTTTCTTACTTCTTTATTACTTCTTTCTAACTTCTTTTTTCTTTTCTTTCTTCTTTCTTACTTCTTTCTTACTTCTTTCTTACTTCTTTCTTCTTTCTTTCTTACTCCTTTCTTATTTCTTTCTTACTTCTTTCTTACTTCTTTCTTACTTCTTACTTCTTTCTTACTTCTTTCTTACTTCTTTCTTACTTCTTACTTTCTTACTTCTTTCTTACTTCTTTCGTACTTCTTTCTTACTTCTTTCTTACTTCTTTCTTTCTTCTTTCTTACTTCTTTCTTCATTCTTTCTTACTTCTTTCATACTTCTTTTTTCTTCTTTCTTACTTCTTTCTTTCTTCTTTCTTACTTCTTTCTTACTTCTTTCTTACTTTTTTCTTACTTCTTTCTTACTTCTTTCTTACTTCTTTCTTACTTCTTTCTTAATTCTTTCTTACTTCTTTCTTACTTCTTTCTTTCTTCTTTCTTACTCCTTTCTTAATTCTTTCTAACTTCATTCTAACTACTTTTTTCTTCTTTCTTACTTCTTTCTTACTTCTTTCTTCTTTCTTTCTTACATCTTTCTTACTTCTAAATTTCTTCTATTTTACTTCTTTCTTTCTTCTTTCTTAATTCTTTCTTTCTTCTTTCTTACTTCTTTCTTGCTTCTTTATTACTTCTTTCTTACTTCTTTCTTCTTTCTTTCTTCTTTCTTACTTCTTTCTTACTTCTTTCTTACTTCTTTCTTTCTTCTTTCTTACTTCTTTCTTTCTTCTTTCTTCTTTCTTTCTTGTTTCTTTCTTCATTCCTTCTTACTTCTTTCTTACTTCTTTCTTACTTCTTTCTTACTTCTTTCTTACTTCATTCTTACTTCTTTCTTCTTTCTTTCTTCTTTCTTACTTCTTTTTTTCTTCTTTCTTACTTCTTTCTTTCTTCTTTCTTACTTCTTTCTAACTTATTTTTTCTTCTTTCTTACTTCTTTCTTACTTCTTTCTTCTTTCTTACTTCTTTCTTCTTTCTTTCTTCTTTCTTTCTTACTTCTTTCTCACTTCTTTCTTACTTCTTTCTTACTTCTTTCTTCATTCCTTCTTCCTTCTTTCTTACTTCTTTCTTACTTCTTTCTTACTTCTTTCTTACTTCTTTCTTACTTCTTTTTTTCTTCTTTCTTACTTCTTTCATACTTCTTTCTTACTTCTTTCTTTCTTCTTTTTTCTTCTTTCTTACTTCTTTCTTTCTCCTTTCTTAATTCTTTCTTACTTCTTTCTTACTTCTTTCTTCTTTCTTTCTTCTTTCTTACTTCTTTCTTACTTCTTTCTTACTTCTTTCTTACTTCTTTCTTACTTCTTTCTTTCTTACTTCTTTCTTACTTCTTTCTTACTTCTTTCTTACTTCTTTCTAACTTCTTTCTTACTTCTTTCTTACTTCTTTCTAACTTCTTTCTTACTTCTTTCTTACTTCTTTCTTACTTCTTTCTTTCTTACTTCTTTCTTACTTCTTTCATACTTCTTTCTTTCTTCTTTCTTACTTCTTTCTTATTTCCTTCTTACTTCTTTCTTACTTCTTTCTTACTTCTTTCTTACTTCTTTCTTACTTCTTTCTTCTTTCTTACTTCTTTCTTAATTCTTTCTAACTTCTTTCTTACTTCGTTCTTACTTCGTTCTTACTTCTTTCTTTCTTACTTGTTTCTTACTTCTTTCATACTTCTTTCTTTCTTCTTTCTTACTTCTTTCTTCATTCCTTCTTCTTTCTTTCTTCTTTCTTACTTCTTTCTTACTTCTTTCTTACTTCTTTCTTTCTTACTTCTTTCTAACTTCTTTATTACTTCTTTCTAACTTCTTTTTTTCTTTTCTTTCTTCTTTCTTACTTCTTTCTTACTTCTTTCTTACTTCTTTCTTCTTTCTTTCTTACTCCTTTCTTATTTCTTTCTTACTTCTTTCTTACTTCTTTCTTACTTCTTTCTTACTTCTTTCTTACTTCTTTCTTACTTCTTTCTAACTTCTTTCTTACTTCTTTCTTACTTCTTTCTTACTTCTTTCTTTCTTACTTCTTTCTTACTTCTTTCATACTTCTTTCTTCTTTCTTACTTCTTTCTTCTTTCTTCTTTCTTCTTTCTTCTTTCTTACTTCTTTCTTACTTCTTTCTTACTTCTTTCTAACTTCTTTCTTACTTCGTTCTTACTTCGTTCTTAATTCTTTCTTTCTTACTTCTTTCTTACTTCTTTCATACTTCTTTCTTTCTTCTTTCTTACTTCTTTCTTCATTCCTTCTTACTTCTTTCTTTCTTCTTTCTTACTTCTTTCTTACTTCTTTCTTACTTCTTTCTTTCTTACTTCTTTCTTACTTCTTTATTACTTCTTTCTAACTTCTTTTTTCTTTTCTTTCTTCTTTCTTACTTCTTTCTTACTTCTTTCTTACTTCTTTCTTCTTTCTTTCTTACTCCTTTCTTATTTCTTTCTTACGTCTTTCTTACTTCTTTCTTACTTCTTTCTTCTTTCTTCTTTCTTTCTTCTTTCTTACTGCTTTCTTACTTCTTTCTTACTTCTTTCTTACTTCTTTCCTCTTTCTTTCTTCTTTCTTTCTTACTTTTTTCTCACTTCTTTCTTACTTCTTTCTTACTTCTTTCTTACTTCTTTCTTCATTCCTTCTTCCTTCTTTCTTACTTCTTTCTTACTTCTTTCTTACTTCTTTCTTACTTCTTTCTTACTTCTTTTTTTCTTCTTTCTTACTTCTTTCATACTTCTTTCTTACTTCTTTCTTTCTTCTTTTTTCTTCTTTCTTACTTCTTTCTTTCTCCTTTCTTAATTGTTACTTACTTCTTTCTTACTTCTTTCTTCTTTCTTTCTTCTTTCTTACTTCTTTCTTACTTCTTTCTTACTTCTTTTTTTCTTCTTTCTTACTTCTTTCATACTTCTTTCTTACTTCTTTCTTTCTTCTTTTTTCTTCTTTCTTACTTCTTTCTTACTTCTTTCTTTCTTCTTTCTTTCTTCTTTCTTTCTTGCCTCTTTCTTACTTCTTTCTTACTTCTTTCTTACTTCTTTCTTACTTATTTCTTACTTCTTTCTTTCTTCTTTTTTCTTCTTTCTTACTTCTTTCTTACTTCTTTCTTTCTTCTTTCTTTCTTCTTTCTTTCTTACCTCTTTCTTACTTCTTTCTTACTTCTTTCTTACTTCTTTCTTACTTCTTTCTTTCTTACTTCTTTCTTACTTCTTTCATACTTCTTTCTTCTTTCTTACTTCTTTCTTCTTTCTTTCTTACTTCTTCCTTACTTGTTTCTTACTTCTTTCTTCTTTCTTTCTTCTTTCTTTCTTACTTCTTTCTCACTTCTTTCTTACTTCTTTCTTACTTCTTTCTTACTTCTTTCTTCTTTCTTTCTTCTTTCTTTCTTACTTCTTTCTCACTTCTTTCTTACTTCTTTCTTACTTCTTTCTTACTTCTTTCTTCATTCCTTCTTACTTCTTTCTTACTTCTTTCTTACTTCTTTCTTACTTCTTTCTTAGTTCTTTCATACTTCTTTTTTTCTTCTTTCTTACTTCTTTCATACTTCTTTCTTACTTCTTTCTTTCTTCTTTCTTCTTCTTTCTTACTTCTTTCTTACTTCTTTCTTTCTTCATTCTTTCTTCTTTCTTTCTTACCTCTTTCTTACTTCTTTCTTACTTCTTTCTTACTTCTTTCTTACTTATTTCTTACTCCTTTCTAACTTCTTTCTTACTTCTTTATTACTTCTTTCTAACTTCTTTCTTACTTCTTTCTTACTTCTTTCTTACTTCTTTCTTTCTTACTTCTTTCTTACTTCTTTCATACTTCTTTCTTCTTTCTTACTTCTTTGTTCTTAATTCTTACTTCCTTCTTGCTTCTTTCTTACTTTTTTCTTACTTCTTTCTTACTTCTTTCTTACTTCTTTCTTACTTCTTTCTAACTTCTTTCCTACTTCTTTCTTACTTCTTTCTTCATTCCTTCTTACTTCTTTCTTACTTCTTTCTTACTTCTTTCTAACTTCTTTCTTACTTCTTTCTTACTTCTTTCTTAGTTCTTTCTTTCTTACTTCTTTCTTACTTCTTTCATACTTCTTTCTTCTTTCTTACTTCTTTCTTCTTTCTTTCTTACTTCTTTCTTACTTCTTTCTTCTTTCTTTCTTACTTCTTTCTTACATCTTTCTTACTTCTTTCTTACTTCTTTCTTACTTCTTTCTTTCTTCTTTCTTACTTCTTTCTTCTTTCTTTCTTCTTTTTTCTTCTTTCTTTCTTCTTTCTTACTTCTTCCTTACTTCTTTCTTACTTCTTTCTTCTTTCTTTCTTCTTTCTTTCTTACTTCTTTCTCACTTCTTTCTTACTTCTTTCTTACTTCTTTCTTACTTCTTTCTTCATTCCTTCTTACTTCTTTCTTACTTCTTTCTTACTTCTTTCTTACTTCTTTTTTTCATCTTTCTTACTTCTTTCATACTTCTTTCTTACTTCTTTCTTTCTTCTTTTTTCTTCTTTCTTACTTCTTTCTTACTTCTTTCTTTCTTCTTTCTTTCTTCTTTCTTTCTTACCTCTTTCTTACTTCTTTCTTACTTCTTTCTTACTTCTTTCTTACTTATTTCTTACTTCTTTCTAACTTCTTTCTTACTTCCTTCTTACTTCTTTCTAACTTCTTTCTTACTTCTTTCTTACTTCTTTCTTACTTCTTTCTTTCTTACTTCTTTCTTACTTCTTTCATACTTCTTTCTTCTTTCTTACTTCTTTCTTCTTTCTTTCTTACTTCTTTCTTACTTCTTTCTTACTTTTTTCTTACTTCTTTCTTACTTCCTTCTGACTTCTTTCTAACTTCTTTCCTACTTCTTTCTTACTTCTTTCTTCATTCCTTCTTACTTCTTTCTTACTTCTTTCTTACTTCTTTCTAACTTCTTTCTTACTTCTTTCTTACTTCTTTCTTACTTCTTTCTTTCTTACTTCTTTCTTACTTCTTTCATACCTCTTTCTTCTTTCTTACTTCTTTCTTCTTTCTTTCTTACTTCTTTCTTACATATTTCTTACTTCTTTATTACTTCTTTCTTACTTCTTTCTTCTTTCTTTCTTACTTCTTTCTTTCTTCTTTCTTACTTCTTTCTTACTTCTTTCTTACTTCTTTCTAACTTCTTCTTTCTTCTTTCTTACTTCTTTCTTACTTCTTTCTTACTTCTTTCTTACTTCTTTCTTACTTCTTTCTTACTTCTTTCTTACTTCTTTCTTACTTCTTTCGTACTTATTTCTTACTTATTTCTCACTTCTTTCTTACTTCTTTCTTACTTCTTTCTAACTTCTTTCTTACTTTTTCTTGCTTCTTTCTAACTTCTTTCTTACTTCTTTCTTACTTCTTTCTTACTTCTTTCTTTCTTACTTCTCTCATACTTCTTTCTTTCTTCTTTCTTACTTCTTTCTTCTTTCTTTCTTACTTCTTTCTTACTTCTTTCTTGCTTCTTTCTAACAACTTTCTTACTTCTTTATTACTTCTTTCTTACTTCTTTCTTTCTTACTTCTTTCTTACTTCTTTCCTACTTGTTTCTTACTTCTATCTTACTTCTTTCTTACTTCTTTCTTACTTCTTTCTTACTTCTTTCTTACTTCTTTCTAACTTCTTTCCTACTTCTTTCTTACTTCTTTCTTCATTCCTTCTTACTTCTTTCTTACTTCTTTCTTACTTCTTTCTAACTTCTTTCTTACTTCTTTCTTACTTCTTTCTTAGTTCTTTCTTTCTTACTTCTTTCTTACTTCTTTCATACTTCTTTCTTCTTTCTTACTTCTTTCTTCTTTCTTTCTTACTTCTTTCTTACTTCTTTCTTCTTTCTTTCTTACTTCTTTCTTACATCTTTCTTACTTCTTTCTTACTTCTTTCTTACTTCTTTCTTTCTTCTTTCTTACTTCTTTCTTCTTTCTTTCTTCTTTTTTCTTCTTTCTTTCTTCTTTCTTACTTCTTCCTTACTTCTTTCTTACTTCTTTCTTCTTTCTTTCTTCTTTCTTTCTTACTTCTTTCTCACTTCTTTCTTACTTCTTTCTTACTTCTTTCTTACTTCTTTCTTCATTCCTTCTTACTTCTTTCTTACTTCTTTCTTACTTCTTTCTTACTTCTTTTTTTCATCTTTCTTACTTCTTTCATACTTCTTTCTTACTTCTTTCTTTCTTCTTTTTTCTTCTTTCTTACTTCTTTCTTACTTCTTTCTTTCTTCTTTCTTTCTTCTTTCTTTCTTACCTCTTTCTTACTTCTTTCTTACTTCTTTCTTACTTCTTTCTTACTTATTTCTTACTTCTTTCTAACTTCTTTCTTACTTCCTTCTTACTTCTTTCTAACTTCTTTCTTACTTCTTTCTTACTTCTTTCTTACTTCTTTCTTTCTTACTTCTTTCTTACTTCTTTCATACTTCTTTCTTCTTTCTTACTTCTTTCTTCTTTCTTTCTTACTTCTTTCTTACTTCTTTCTTACTTTTTTCTTACTTCTTTCTTACTTCCTTCTGACTTCTTTCTAACTTCTTTCCTACTTCTTTCTTACTTCTTTCTTCATTCCTTCTTACTTCTTTCTTACTTCTTTCTTACTTCTTTCTAACTTCTTTCTTACTTCTTTCTTACTTCTTTCTTACTTCTTTCTTTCTTACTTCTTTCTTACTTCTTTCATACCTCTTTCTTCTTTCTTACTTCTTTCTTCTTTCTTTCTTACTTCTTTCTTACATATTTCTTACTTCTTTATTACTTCTTTCTTACTTCTTTCTTCTTTCTTTCTTACTTCTTTCTTTCTTCTTTCTTACTTCTTTCTTACTTCTTTCTTACTTCTTTCTAACTTCTTCTTTCTTCTTTCTTACTTCTTTCTTACTTCTTTCTTACTTCTTTCTTACTTCTTTCTTACTTCTTTCTTACTTCTTTCTTACTTCTTTCTTACTTCTTTCGTACTTATTTCTTACTTATTTCTCACTTCTTTCTTACTTCTTTCTTACTTCTTTCTAACTTCTTTCTTACTTTTTCTTGCTTCTTTCTAACTTCTTTCTTACTTCTTTCTTACTTCTTTCTTACTTCTTTCTTTCTTACTTCTCTCATACTTCTTTCTTTCTTCTTTCTTACTTCTTTCTTCTTTCTTTCTTACTTCTTTCTTACTTCTTTCTTGCTTCTTTCTAACAACTTTCTTACTTCTTTATTACTTCTTTCTTACTTCTTTCTTTCTTACTTCTTTCTTACTTCTTTCCTACTTGTTTCTTACTTCTATCTTACTTCTTTCTTACTTCTTTCTTACTTCTTTCTTACTTCTTTCTTACTTATTTCTTACTTCTTTCTAACTTCTTTCTTACTTCTTTCTTACTTCTTTCTAACTTCTTTCTTACTTCTTTCTTACTTCTTTCTTACTTCTTTCTTTCTTACTTCTTTCTTACTTCTTTCATACTTCTTTCTTCTTTCTTACTTCTTTCTTCTTTCTTTCTTACTTCTTTGTTACTTCTTTCTTACTTTTTTCTTACTTCTTTCTTACTTCTTTCTTACTTCTTTCTAACTTCTTTCCTACAACTTTCTTACTTCTTTCTTCATTCCTTCTTACTTCTTTCTTACTTCTTTCTTACTTCTTCCTTACTTCTTTCTAACTTCTTTCTTACTTCTTTCTTACTTCTTTCTTTCTTCTTTCTTCTTTCTTTCTTGTTTCTTTCTTCATTCCTTCTTACTTCTTTCTTACTTCTTTCTTACTTCTTTCTTAATTCTTTCTTACTTCATTCTTACTTCTTTCTTCTATCTTTCTTTCTTCTTTCTTACTTCTTTTTTCTTCTTTCTTACTTCTTTCTTTCTTCTTTCTTACTTCTTTCTAACTTATTTTTTCTTCTTTCTTACTTCTTTCTTACTTCTTTCTTACTTCTTTCTTACTTCTTTCTTCTTTCTTTCTTCTTTCTTCTTTCTTTCTTCTTTCTTACATCTTTCTTACTTCTTTCTTACTTCTTTCTTCTTTCTTTCTTCTTTCTTTCTTACTTCTTTCTCACTTCTTTCTTACTTCTTTATTACTTCTTTCTTACTTCTTTCTTCATTCCTTCTTACTTCTTTCTTACTTCTTTCTTACTTCTTTCTTACTTCTTTCTTACTTCTTTCTTACTTCTTTTTTTCTTCTTTCTTACTTCTTTCATACTTCTTTCTTACTTCTTTCTTCTTTCTTTCTTCTTTCTTTCTTACTTCTTTCTCACTTCTTTCTTACTTCTTTCTTACTTCTTTCTTACTTCTTTCTTACTTCTTTCTTCATTCCTTCTTACTTCTTTCTTACTTCTTTCTTACTTCTTTCTTACTTCTTTCTTACTTCTTTTTTTCATCTTTCTTACTTCTTTCATACTTCTTTCTTACTTCTTTCTTTCTTCTTTTTTCTTCTTTCTTACTTCTTTCTTACTTCTTTCTTTCTTCTTTCTTTCTTCTTTCTTTCTTACCTCTTTCTTACTTCTTTCTTACTTCTTTCTTACTTCTTTCTAACTTCTTTCTTACTTCTTTCTTACTTCCTTCTGACTTCTTTCTAACTTCTTTCCTACTTCTTTCTTACTTCTTTCTTCATTCCTTCTTACTTCTTTCTTACTTCTTTCTTACTTCTTTCTAACTTCTTTCTTACTTCTTTCTTACTTCTTTCTTACTTCTTTCTTTCTTACTTCTTTCTTAGTTCTTTCATACCTCTTTCTTCTTTCTTACTTCTTTCTTCTTTCTTTCTTACTTCTTTCTTACATCTTTCTTACTTCTTTCTTACTTCTTTCTTACTTCTTTCTTACTTCTTTCTTCTTTCTTTCTTACTTCTTTCTTTCTTCTTTCTTACTTCTTTCTTACTTCTTTCTTACTTCTTTCTTACTTCTTTCTTACTTCTTTCTTACTTCTTTCGTACTTATTTCTTACTTATTTCTCACTTCTTTCTTACTTCTTTCTCACTTCTTTCTTACTTCTTTCTTTCTTCTTTCTTACTTCTTTCTTCTTTCTTTCTTACTTCTTTCTTACTTCTTTCTTGCTTCTTTCTAACATCTTTCTTACTTCTTTATTACTTCTTTCTTACTTCTTTCTTTCTTACTTCTTTCTTACTTCTTTCGTACTTGTTTCTTACTTCTATCTTACTTCTTTCTTACTTCTTTCTTACTTCTTTCTTACTTCTTTCTTACTTATTTCTTACTTCTTTCTAACTTATTTCTTACTTCTTTCTTACTTCTTTCTAACTTCTTTCTTACTTCTTTCTTACTTCTTTCTTACTTCTTTCTTTCTTACTTCTTTCTTACTTCTTTCATACTTCTTTCTTCTTTCTTACTTCTTTCTTCTTTCTTTCTTACTTCTTTGTTACTTCTTTCTTACTTTTTTCTTACTTCTTTCTTACTTCTTTCTTACTTCTTTCTAACTTCTTTCCTACTACTTTCTTACTTCTTTCTTCATTCCTTCTTACTTCTTTCTTACTTCTTTCTTACTTCTTCCTTACTTCTTTCTAACTTCTTTCTTACTTCTTTCTTACTTGTTTCTTTCTTCTTTCTTCTTTCTTTCTTGTTTCTTTCTTCATTCCTTCTTACTTCTTTCTTACTTCTTTCTTACTTCTTTCTTCTTTCTTTCTTCTTTCTTCTTTCTTTCTTCTTTCTTACATCTTTCTTACTTCTTTCTTACTTCTTTCTTCTTTCTTTCTTCTTTCTTTCTTACTTCTTTCTCACTTCTTTCTTACTTCTTTATTACTTCTTTCTTACTTCTTTCTTCATTCCTTCTTACTTCTTTCTTACTTCTTTCTTACTTCTTTCTTACTTCTTTCTTACTTCTTTCATACTTCTTTTTTTCTTCTTTCTTACTTCTTTCATACTTCTTTCTTACTTCTTTCTTTCTTCTTTTTTCTTCTTTCTTACTTCTTTCTTTCTCCTTTCTTAATTCTTTCTTACTTCTTTCTTACTTCTTTCTTCTTTCTTTCTTACTTCTTTCTTACTTCTATCTTACTTCTTTCTTACCTCTTTCTTACTTCTTTCTTTCTTCTTTCTTCTTTCTTTCTTACTTCTTTCTTCTTTCTTTCCTACTTGTTTCTTCTTTCTTTCTTTCTTCTTTCTTACTTCTTTCTTTCTTCTTTCTTACTTCTTTCATATTTCTTTCTTCTTTCTTTCTTACTTCTTTCTTCTTTCTTTCTTACTTCTTTCTTACTTCCTTCTTACCTCTTTCTTACTTCTTTCTTACTTCTTTCTTACTTCTTTCTTACTTCTTTCTTTCTTACTTCTTTCTTACTTCTTTCTTACTTCTTTCTTTCTTCTTTCTTACTTCTTTCTTACTTCTTTCTTACTTCTTAATTCTTTCTTACTTCTTTCTTACTTCTTTCTTTCTTCTTTCTTACTCCTTTCTTACTTCTTTCCTACTTCATTCTAACTTCTTTTTTCTTCTTTCTTACTTCTTTCTTACTTCTTTCTTTCTTCTTTCTTACTTCTTTCTTCTTTCTTTCTTACTTCTTTCTTACTTCTTTCTTGCTTCTTTCTAACATCTTTCTTACTTCTTTATTACTTCTTTCTTACTTCTTTCTTTCTTACTTCTTTCTTACTTCTATCTTACTTCTTTCTTACTTCTTTCTTACTTCTTTCTTACTTCTTTTTTTCTTCTTTCTTACTTCTTTCATACTTCTTTCTTACTTCTTTCTTTCTTCTTTTTTCTTCTTTCTTACTTCTTTCTTTCTTTCTTCTTTCTTTCTTCTTTCTTTCTTACCTTTTTCTTACTTCTTTCTTACTTCTTTCTTACTTCTTTCTTACTTATTTCTTACTTCTTTCTAACTTCTTTCTTACTTCTTTCTTACTTCTTTCTAACTTCTTTCTTACTTCTTTCTTACTTCTTTCTTTCTTACTTCTTTCTTACTTCTTTCATACTTCTTTCTTCTTTCTTACTTCTTTCTTCTTTCTTTCTTACTTCTTTGTTACTTCTTTCTTACTTTTTTCTTACTTCTTTCTTACTTCTTTCTTACTTCTTTCTAACTTCTTTCCTACTACTTTCTTACTTCTTTCTTCATTCCTTCTTACTTCTTTCTTACTTCTTTCTTACTTCTTCCTTACTTCTTTCTAACTTCTTTTTTTCTTCTTTCTTACTTCTTTCTTTCTTCTTTCTTCTTTCTTTCTTGTTTCTTTCTTCATTCCTTCTTACTTCTTTCTTACTTCTTTCTTACTTCTTTCTTACTTCTTTCTTACTTCATTCTTACTTCTTTCTTCTATCTTTCTTTCTTCTTTCTTACTTCTTTTTTTCTTCTTTCTTACTTCTTTCTAACTTATTTTTTCTTCTTTCTTACTTCTTTCTTTCTTCTTTCTTACTTCTTTCATATTTCTTTCTTCTTTCTTTCTTACTTCTTTCTTCTTTCTTTCTTACTTCTTTCTTACTTCCTTCTTACCTCTTTCTTACTTCTTTCTTACTTCTTTCTTACTTCTTTCTTACTTCTTTCTTTCTTACTTCTTTCTTACTTCTTTCTTACTTCTTTCTTTCTTCTTTCTTACTTCTTTCTTACTTCTTTCTTACTTCTTAATTCTTTCTTACTTCTTTCTTACTTCTTTCTTTCTTCTTTCTTACTCCTTTCTTACTTCTTTCCTACTTCATTCTAACTTCTTTTTTCTTCTTTCTTACTTCTTTCTTACTTCTTTCTTTCTTCTTTCTTACTTCTTTCTTACTTCTTTCTTACTTCTTAATTCTTTCTTACTTCTTTCTTACTTCTTTCTTTCTTCTTTCTTACTCCTTTCTTACTTCTTTCCTACTTCATTCTAACTTCTTTTTTCTTCATTCTTACTTCTTTCTTACTTCTTTCTTTCTTCTTTCTTTCTTCTTTCTTTCTTACTTCTTTCTTACTTCTTTCTTACTTCTTTCTTACTTCTTTCTTTCTTACATCTTTCTTACTTCTAACTTTCTTCTATTTTACTTCTTTCTTTCTTCTTTCTTAATTCTTTCTTTCTTCTTTCTTACTTCTTTCTTGCTTCTTTATTACTTCTTTCTTACTTCTTTCTTCTTTCTTTCTTCTTTCTTACTTCTTTCTTACTTCTTTCTTACTTCTTTCTTTCTTCTTTCTTACTTCTTTCTTTCTTCTTTCTTCTTTCTTTCTTGTTTCTTTCTTCATTCCTTCTTACTTCTTTCTTACTACTTTCTTACTTCTTTCTTACTTCATTCTTACTTCTTTCTTACTTCATTCTTACTTCTTTCTTCTATCTTTCTTTCTTCTTTCTTACTTCTTTTTTTCTTCTTTCTTACTTCTTTCTTTCTTCTTTCTTACTTCTTTCTAACTTCTTTTTTCTTCTTTCTTACTTCTTTCTTACTTCTTTCTTACTTCTTTCTTACTTCTTTCTTACTTCTTTCTTCTTTCTTTCTTCTTTCTTTCTTCTTTCTTTCTTCTTTCTTACTTCTTCCTTACTTCTTTCTTACTTCTTTCTTCTTTCTTTCTTCTTTATTTCTTACTTCTTTCTCACTTCTTTCTTACTTCTTTCTTACTTCTTTCTTACTTCTTTCTTCATTCCTTCTTACTTCTTTCTTACTTCTTTCTTACTTCTTTCTTACTTCTTTCTTACTTCTTTCTTACTTCTTTTTTTCTTCTTTCTTACTTCTTTCATACTTCTTTCTTACTTCTTTCTTTCTTCTTTTTTCTTCTTTCTTACTTCTTTCTTACTTCTTTCTTTCTTCTTTCTTTCTTCTTTCTTTCTTACCTCTTTCTTACTTCTTTCTTACTTCTTTCTTACTTCTTTCTAACTTCTTTCTTACTTCTTTCTTACTTCTTTCTTTCTTCTTTCTTTCTTCTTTCTTTCTTACCTCTTTCTTACTTCTTTCTTACTTCTTTCTTACTTCTTTCTTACTTCTTTCTAACTTCTTTCTTACTTCTTTCTTACTTCTTTCCTACTTCTTTCTTACTTCTATCTTACTTCTTACTAACTTCTTTCTTACTTCTTTCTTACTTCTTTCTTACTTCTTTCTTAATTCTTTCTTACTTCTTTCTTCTTTCTTTCTTACTTCTTTCTTACTTCTTTCTTTATTCTTTTTACTACTTTCTTTCTTCTTTCTTACTTCTTTCTTTCTTCTTTCTTACTTCTTTCTTACTTCTTTCTTACTTCTTTCTTACTTCTTTCTTCTTTCTTTCTTACTTCTTTCTTACTTCTTTTTTACTTCTTTCTTACTTCTTTCTTACTTCTTTCTTTCTTCTTTCTTACTTCTTTCATACTTCTTTCTTACTTCTTTCTAACTTCTTTTTTCTTCTTTCTTACTTCTTTCTTACTTCTTTCTTACTTCTTTCTTCTTTCTTTCTTACTTCTTTCTTATTTCTTTCTTACTTCTTTCTCACTTCTTTCTTACTTCTTTATTACTTCTTTCTTACTTCTTTCTTCATTCCTTCTTACTTCTTTCTTACTTCTTTCTTACTTCTTTCTTACTTCTTTCTTACTTCTTTCTTACTTCTTTTTTTCTTCTTTCTTACTTCTTTCATACTTCTTTCTTACTTCTTTCTTTCTTCTTTTTTCTTCTTTCTTACTTCTTTCTTTCTCCTTTCTTAATTCTTTCTTACTTCTTTCTTCTTTCTTTCTTACTTCTTTCTTACTTCTTTCTTACTTCTTTCTTACTTCTTTCTTAGTTCTTTCTTTCTTACTTCTTTCTTACTTCTTTCATACTTCTTTCTTCTTTCTTACTTCTTTCTTCTTTCTTTCTTACTTCTTTCTTACATCTTTCTTACTTCTTTCTTACTTCTTTCTTACTTCTTTCATACTTCTTTCTTACTTCTTTCTTTCTTCTTTCTTACTTCTTTCTTCTTTCTTTCTTCTTTTTTCTTCTTTCTTTCTTCTTTCTTACTTCTTCCTTACTTCTTTCTTACTTCTTTCTTCTTTCTTTCTTCTTTCTTTCTTACTTCTTTCTCACTTCTTTCTTACTTCTTTCTTACTTCTTTCTTACTTCTTTCTTACTTCTTTCTTCATTCCTTCTTACTTCTTTCTTACTTCTTTCTTACTTCTTTCTTACTTCTTTCTTACTTCTTTTTTTCATCTTTCTTACTTCTTTCATACTTCTTTCTTACTTCTTTCTTTCTTCTTTTTTCTTCTTTCTTACTTCTTTCTTACTTCTTTCTTTCTTCTTTCTTTCTTCTTTCTTTCTTACCTCTTTCTTACTTCTTTCTTACCTCTTTCTTACTTCTTTCTTACTTATTTCTTACTTCTTTCTAACTTCTTTCTTACTTCTTTCTTACTTCTTTCTAACTTCTTTCTTACTTCTTTCTTACTTCTTTCTTTCTTACTTCTTTCTTACTTCTTTCATACTTCTTTCTTCTTTCTTACTTCCTTCTTCTTTCTTTCTTACTTCTTTCTTACTTCTTTCTTACTTTTTTCTTACTTCTTTCTTACTTCCTTCTGACTTCTTTCTAACTTCTTTCCTACTTCTTTCTTACTTCTTTCTTCATTCCTTCTTACTTCTTTCTTACTTCTTTCTTACTTCTTTCTAACTTCTTTCTTACTTCTTTCTTACTTCTTTCTTACTTCTTTCTTTCTTACTTCTTTCTTACTTCTTTCATACCTCTTTCTTCTTTCTTACTTCTTTCTTCTTTCTTTCTTACTTCTTTCTTACATCTTTCTTACTTCTTTCTTACTTCTTTCTTACTTCTTTCTTACTTCTTTCTTCTTTCTTTCTTACTTCTTTCTTTCTTCTTTCTTACTTCTTTCTTACTTCTTTCTTACTTCTTTCTTACTTCTTTCTTACTTCTTTCTTACTTCTTTCGTACTTATTTCTTACTTATTTCTCACTTCTTTCTTACTTCTTTCTCACTTCTTTCTTACTTCTTTCTTTCTTCTTTCTTACTTCTTTCTTCTTTCTTTCTTACTTCTTTCTTACTTCTTTCTTGCTTCTTTCTAACATCTTTCTTACTTCTTTATTACTTCTTTCTTACTTCTTTCTTTCTTACTTCTTTCTTACTTCTTTCGTACTTGTTTCTTAATTCTATCTTACTTCTTTCTTACTTCTTTCTTACTTCTTTCTTACTTCTTTCTTACTTATTTCTTACTTCTTTCTAACTTCTTTCTTACTTCTTTCTTACTTCTTTCTAACTTCTTTCTTACTTCTTTCTTACTTCTTTCTTACTTCTTTCTTTCTTACTTCTTTCTTACTTCTTTCATACTTCTTTCTTCTTTCTTACTTCTTTCTTCTTTCTTTCTTACTTCTTTGTTACTTCTTTCTTACTTTTTTCTTACTTCTTTCTTACTTCTTTCTTACTTCTTTCTAACTTCTTTCCTACTACTTTCTTACTTCTTTCTTCATTCCTTCTTACTTCTTTCTTACTTCTTTCTTACTTCTTCCTTACTTCTTTCTAACTTCTTTCTTACTTCTTTCTTACTTGTTTCTTTCTTCTTTCTTCTTTCTTTCTTGTTTCTTTCTTCATTCCTTCTTACTTCTTTCTTACTTCTTTCTTACTTCTTTCTTAATTCTTTCTTACTTCATTCTTACTTCTTTCTTCTATCTTTCTTTCTTCTTTCTTACTTCTTTTTTCTTCTTTCTTACTTCTTTCTTTCTTCTTTCTTACTTCTTTCTAACTTATTTTTTCTTCTTTCTTACTTCTTTCTTACTTCTTTCTTACTTCTTTCTTACTTCTTTCTTCTTTCTTTCTTCTTTCTTCTTTCTTTCTTCTTTCTTACATCTTTCTTACTTCTTTCTTACTTCTTTCTTCTTTCTTTCTTCTTTCTTTCTTACTTCTTTCTCACTTCTTTCTTACTTCTTTATTACTTCTTTCTTACTTCTTTCTTCATTCCTTCTTACTTCTTTCTTACTTCTTTCTTACTTCTTTCTTACTTCTTTCTTACTTCTTTCTTTCTTCTTTTTTCTTCTTTCTTACTTCTTTCTTTCTCCTTTCTTAATTCTTTCTTACTTCTTTCTTACTTCTTTCTTCTTTCTTTCTTACTTCTTTCTTACTTCTATCTTACTTCTTTCTTACCTCTTTCTTACTTCTTTCTTTCTTCTTTCTTCTTTCTTTCTTACTTCTTTCTTCTTTCTTTCCTACTTGTTTCTTCTTTCTTTCTTTCTTCTTTCTTACTTCTTTCTTTCTTCTTTCTTACTTCTTTCATATTTCTTTCTTCTTTCTTTCTTACTTCTTTCTTCTTTCTTTCTTACTTCTTTCTTACTTCCTTCTTACCTCTTTCTTACTTCTTTCTTACTTCTTTCTTACTTCTTTCTTACTTCTTTCTTTCTTACTTCTTTCTTACTTCTTTCTTACTTCTTTCTTTCTTCTTTCTTACTTCTTTCTTACTTCTTTCTTACTTCTTAATTCTTTCTTACTTCTTTCTTACTTCTTTCTTTCTTCTTTCTTACTCCTTTCTTACTTCTTTCCTACTTCATTCTAACTTCTTTTTTCTTCTTTCTTACTTCTTTCTTACTTCTTTCTTTCTTCTTTCTTACTTCTTTCTTCTTTCTTTCTTACTTCTTTCTTACTTCTTTCTTGCTTCTTTCTAACATCTTTCTTACTTCTTTATTACTTCTTTCTTACTTCTTTCTTTCTTACTTCTTTCTTACTTCTATCTTACTTCTTTCTTACTTCTTTCTTACTTCTTTCTTACTTCTTTTTTTCTTCTTTCTTACTTCTTTCATACTTCTTTCTTACTTCTTTCTTTCTTCTTTTTTCTTCTTTCTTACTTCTTTCTTTCTTTCTTCTTTTTTTCTTCTTTCTTTCTTACCTTTTTCTTACTTCTTTCTTACTTCTTTCTTACTTCTTTCTTACTTATTTCTTACTTCTTTCTAACTTCTTTCTTACTTCTTTCTTACTTCTTTCTAACTTCTTTCTTACTTCTTTCTTACTTCTTTCTTTCTTACTTCTTTCTTACTTCTTTCATACTTCTTTCTTCTTTCTTACTTCTTTCTTCTTTCTTTCTTACTTCTTTGTTACTTCTTTCTTACTTTTTTCTTACTTCTTTCTTACTTCTTTCTTACTTCTTTCTAACTTCTTTCCTACTACTTTCTTACTTCTTTCTTCATTCCTTCTTACTTCTTTCTTACTTCTTTCTTACTTCTTCCTTACTTCTTTCTAACTTCTTTTTTTCTTCTTTCTTACTTCTTTCTTTCTTCTTTCTTCTTTCTTTCTTGTTTCTTTCTTCATTCCTTCTTACTTCTTTCTTACTTCTTTCTTACTTCTTTCTTACTTCTTTCTTACTTCATTCTTACTTCTTTCTTCTATCTTTCTTTCTTCTTTCTTACTTCTTTTTTTCTTCTTTCTTACTTCTTTCTAACTTATTTTTTCTTCTTTCTTACTTCTTTCTTTCTTCTTTCTTACTTCTTTCATATTTCTTTCTTCTTTCTTTCTTACTTCTTTCTTCTTTCTTTCTTACTTCTTTCTTACTTCCTTCTTACCTCTTTCTTACTTCTTTCTTACTTCTTTCTTACTTCTTTCTTACTTCTTTCTTTCTTACTTCTTTCTTACTTCTTTCTTACTTCTTTCTTTCTTCTTTCTTACTTCTTTCTTACTTCTTTCTTACTTCTTAATTCTTTCTTACTTCTTTCTTACTTCTTTCTTTCTTCTTTCTTACTCCTTTCTTACTTCTTTCCTACTTCATTCTAACTTCTTTTTTCTTCTTTCTTACTTCTTTCTTACTTCTTTCTTTCTTCTTTCTTACTTCTTTCTTACTTCTTTCTTACTTCTTAATTCTTTCTTACTTCTTTCTTACTTCTTTCTTTCTTCTTTCTTACTCCTTTCTTACTTCTTTCCTACTTCATTCTAACTTCTTTTTTCTTCATTCTTACTTCTTTCTTACTTCTTTCTTTCTTCTTTCTTTCTTCTTTCTTTCTTACTTCTTTCTTACTTCTTTCTTACTTCTTTCTTACTTCTTTCTTTCTTACATCTTTCTTACTTCTAACTTTCTTCTATTTTACTTCTTTCTTTCTTCTTTCTTAATTCTTTCTTTCTTCTTTCTTACTTCTTTCTTGCTTCTTTATTACTTCTTTCTTACTTCTTTCTTCTTTCTTTCTTCTTTCTTACTTCTTTCTTACTTCTTTCTTACTTCTTTCTTTCTTCTTTCTTACTTCTTTCTTTCTTCTTTCTTCTTTCTTTCTTGTTTCTTTCTTCATTCCTTCTTACTTCTTTCTTACTACTTTCTTACTTCTTTCTTACTTCATTCTTACTTCTTTCTTACTTCATTCTTACTTCTTTCTTCTATCTTTCTTTCTTCTTTCTTACTTCTTTTTTTCTTCTTTCTTACTTCTTTCTTTCTTCTTTCTTACTTCTTTCTAACTTCTTTTTTCTTCTTTCTTACTTCTTTCTTACTTCTTTCTTACTTCTTAATTCTTTCTTACTTCTTTCTTACTTCTTTCTTTCTTCTTTCTTACTCCTTTCTTACTTCTTTCCTACTTCATTCTAACTTCTTTTTTCTTCTTTCTTACTTCTTTCTTACTTCTTTCTTTCTTCTTTCTTACTTCTTTCTTCTTTCTTTCTTACTTCTTTCTTACTTCTTTCTTGCTTCTTTCTAACATCTTTCTTACTTCTTTATTACTTCTTTCTTACTTCTTTCTTTCTTACTTCTTTCTTACTTCTATCTTACTTCTTTCTTACTTCTTTCTTACTTCTTTCTTACTTCTTTTTTTCTTCTTTCTTACTTCTTTCATACTTCTTTCTTACTTCTTTCTTTCTTCTTTTTTCTTCTTTCTTACTTCTTTCTTTCTTTCTTCTTTCTTTCTTCTTTCTTTCTTACCTTTTTCTTACTTCTTTCTTACTTCTTTCTTACTTCTTTCTTACTTATTTCTTACTTCTTTCTAACTTCTTTCTTACTTCTTTCTTACTTCTTTCTAACTTCTTTCTTACTTCTTTCTTACTTCTTTCTTTCTTACTTCTTTCTTACTTCTTTCATACTTCTTTCTTCTTTCTTACTTCTTTCTTCTTTCTTTCTTACTTCTTTGTTACTTCTTTCTTACTTTTTTCTTACTTCTTTCTTTCTTCTTTCTTACTTCTTTCTTCTTTCTTTCTTACTTCTTTCTTACTTCTTTCTTGCTTCTTTCTAACATCTTTCTTACTTCTTTATTACTTCTTTCTTACTTCTTTCTTTCTTACTTCTTTCTTACTTCTATCTTACTTCTTTCTTACTTCTTTCTTACTTCTTTCTTACTTCTTTTTTTCTTCTTTCTTACTTCTTTCATACTTCTTTCTTACTTCTTTCTTTCTTCTTTTTTCTTCTTTCTTACTTCTTTCTTTCTTTCTTCTTTCTTTCTTCTTTCTTTCTTACCTTTTTCTTACTTCTTTCTTACTTCTTTCTTACTTCTTTCTTACTTATTTCTTACTTCTTTCTAACTTCTTTCTTACTTCTTTCTTACTTCTTTCTAACTTCTTTCTTACTTCTTTCTTACTTCTTTCTTTCTTACTTCTTTCTTACTTCTTTCATACTTCTTTCTTCTTTCTTACTTCTTTCTTCTTTCTTTCTTACTTCTTTGTTACTTCTTTCTTACTTTTTTCTTACTTCTTTCTTACTTCTTTCTTACTTCTTTCTAACTTCTTTCCTACTACTTTCTTACTTCTTTCTTCATTCCTTCTTACTTCTTTCTTACTTCTTTCTTACTTCTTCCTTTCTTCTTTCTAACTTCTTTTTTTCTTCTTTCTTACTTCTTTCTTTCTTCTTTCTTCTTTCTTTCTTGTTTCTTTCTTCATTCCTTCTTACTTCTTTCTTACTTCTTTCTTACTTCTTTCTTACTTCTTTCTTACTTCATTCTTACTTCTTTCTTCTATCTTTCTTTCTTCTTTCTTACTTCTTTTTTTCTTCTTTCTTACTTCTTTCTAACTTATTTTTTCTTCTTTCTTACTTCTTTCTTTCTTCTTTCTTACTTCTTTCATATTTCTTTCTTCTTTCTTTCTTACTTCTTTCTTCTTTCTTTCTTACTTCTTTCTTACTTCCTTCTTACCTCTTTCTTACTTCTTTCTTACTTCTTTCTTACTTCTTTCTTACTTCTTTCTTTCTTACTTCTTTCTTACTTCTTTCTTACTTCTTTCTTTCTTCTTTCTTACTTCTTTCTTACTTCTTTCTTACTTCTTAATTCTTTCTTACTTCTTTCTTACTTCTTTCTTTCTTCTTTCTTACTCCTTTCTTACTTCTTTCCTACTTCATTCTAACTTCTTTTTTCTTCTTTCTTACTTCTTTCTTACTTCTTTCTTTCTTCTTTCTTACTTCTTTCTTACTTCTTTCTTACTTCTTAATTCTTTCTTACTTCTTTCTTACTTCTTTCTTTCTTCTTTCTTACTCCTTTCTTACTTCTTTCCTACTTCATTCTAACTTCTTTTTTCTTCATTCTTACTTCTTTCTTACTTCTTTCTTTCTTCTTTCTTTCTTCTTTCTTTCTTACTTCTTTCTTACTTCTTTCTTACTTCTTTCTTACTTCTTTCTTTCTTACATCTTTCTTACTTCTAACTTTCTTCTATTTTACTTCTTTCTTTCTTCTTTCTTAATTCTTTCTTTCTTCTTTCTTACTTCTTTCTTGCTTCTTTATTACTTCTTTCTTACTTCTTTCTTCTTTCTTTCTTCTTTCTTACTTCTTTCTTACTTCTTTCTTACTTCTTTCTTTCTTCTTTCTTACTTCTTTCTTTCTTCTTTCTTCTTTCTTTCTTGTTTCTTTCTTCATTCCTTCTTACTTCTTTCTTACTACTTTCTTACTTCTTTCTTACTTCATTCTTACTTCTTTCTTACTTCATTCTTACTTCTTTCTTCTATCTTTCTTTCTTCTTTCTTACTTCTTTTTTTCTTCTTTCTTACTTCTTTCTTTCTTCTTTCTTACTTCTTTCTAACTTCTTTTTTCTTCTTTCTTACTTCTTTCTTACTTCTTTCTTACTTCTTTCTTACTTCTTTCTTACTTCTTTCTTCTTTCTTTCTTCTTTCTTTCTTCTTTCTTTCTTCTTTCTTACTTCTTCCTTACTTCTTTCTTACTTCTTTCTTCTTTCTTTCTTCTTTATTTCTTACTTCTTTCTCACTTCTTTCTTACTTCTTTCTTACTTCTTTCTTACTTCTTTCTTCATTCCTTCTTACTTCTTTCTTACTTCTTTCTTACTTCTTTCTTACTTCTTTCTTACTTCTTTCTTACTTCTTTTTTTCTTCTTTCTTACTTCTTTCATACTTCTTTCTTACTTCTTTCTTTCTTCTTTTTTCTTCTTTCTTACTTCTTTCTTACTTCTTTCTTTCTTCTTTCTTTCTTCTTTCTTTCTTACCTCTTTCTTACTTCTTTCTTACTTCTTTCTTACTTCTTTCTTACTTCTTTCTAACTTCTTTCTTACTTCTTTCTTACTTCTTTCTTTCTTCTTTCTTTCTTCTTTCTTTCTTACCTCTTTCTTACTTCTTTCTTACTTCTTTCTTACTTCTTTCTTACTTCTTTCTAACTTCTTTCTTACTTCTTTCTTACTTCTTTCCTACTTCTTTCTTACTTCTTACTAACTTCTTTCTTACTTCTTTCTTACTTCTTTCTTACTTCTTTCTTAATTCTTTCTTACTTCTTTCTTCTTTCTTTCTTACTTCTTTCTTACTTCTTTCTTTATTCTTTTTACTACTTTCTTTCTTCTTTCTTACTTCTTTCTTTCTTCTTTCTTACTTCTTTCTTACTTCTTTCTTACTTCTTTCTTACTTCTTTCTTCTTTCTTTCTTACTTCTTTCTTACTTCTTTTTTACTTCTTTCTTACTTCTTTCTTACTTCTTTCTTTCTTCTTTCTTACTTCTTTCATACTTCTTTCTTACTTCTTTCTAACTTCTTTTTTCTTCTTTCTTACTTCTTTCTTACTTCTTTCTTACTTCTTTCTTCTTTCTTTCTTACTTCTTTCTTATTTCTTTCTTACTTCTTTCTTACTTCTTTCTTACTTCTTTCTTCTTTCTTTCTTCTTTCTTCTTTCTTACTTCTTTCTTTCTTACTTCTTTCTTACTTCTTTCGTACTTCTTTCTTACTTCTTTCTTCTTTCTTTCTTCTTTCTTACTTCTTTCTTCTTTCTTTCTTACTTCTTTCTTACTTCTTTTTTTCTTCTTTCTTACTTCTTTCTTTCTTCTTTCTTCTTTCTTTCTTGTTTCTTTCTTCATTCCTTCTTACTTCTTTCTTACTTCTTTCTTTCTTCTTTCTTACTTCTTTCTAACTTATTTTTTCTTCTTTCTTACTTCTTTCTTACTTCTTTCTTACTTCTTTCTTATTTCTTTCTTCTTTCTTTCTTCTTTCTTCTTTCTTTCTTCTTTCTTACATCTTTCTTACTTCTTTCTTACTTCTTTCTTCTTTCTTTCTTCTTTCTTTCTTACTTCTTTCTCACTTCTTTCTTACTTCTTTATTACTTCTTTCTTACTTCTTTCTTCATTCCTTCTTACTTCTTTCTTTCTTACTTCTTTCTTACTTCTTTCTTACTTCTTTCTTTCTTCTTTCTTACTTCTTTCTTACTTCTTTCTTACTTCTTAATTCTTTCTTACTTCTTTCTTACTTCTTTCTTTCTTCTTTCTTACTCCTTTCTTACTTCTTTCCTACTTCATTCTAACTTCTTTTTTCTTCTTTCTTACTTCTTTCTTACTTCTTTCTTTCTTCTTTCTTTCTTCTTTCTTTCTTACCTCTTTCTTACTTATTTCTTACTTCTTTCTTACTTCTTTCTTACTTATTTCTTACTTCTTTCTAACTTCTTTCTTACTTCTTTCTTACTTCTTTCTAACTTCTTTCTTACTTCTTTCTTACTTCTTTCTTACTTCTTTCTTACTTCTTTCTTTCTTACATCTTTCTTACTTCTAACTTTCTTCTATTTTACTTCTTTCTTTCTTCTTTCTTAATTCTTTCTTTCTTCTTTCTTACTTCTTTCTTGCTTCTTTATTACTTCTTTCTTACTTCTTTCTTCTTTCTTTCTTCTTTCTTACTTCTTTCTTACTTCTTTCTTACTTCTTTCTTTCTTCTTTCTTACTTCTTTCTTTCTTCTTTCTTCTTTCTTTCTTGTTTCTTTCTTCATTCCTTCTTACTTCTTTCTTACTACTTTCTTACTTCTTTCTTACTTCATTCTTACTTCTTTCTTACTTCATTCTTACTTCTTTCTTCTATCTTTCTTTCTTCTTTCTTACTTCTTTTTTTCTTCTTTCTTACTTCTTTCTTTCTTCTTTCTTACTTCTTTCTAACTTCTTTTTTCTTCTTTCTTACTTCTTTCTTACTTCTTTCTTACTTCTTTCTTACTTCTTTCTTCTTTCTTTCTTCTTTCTTTCTTCTTTCTTTCTTCTTTCTTACTTCTTCCTTACTTGTTTCTTACTTCTTTCTTCTTTCTTTCTTCTTTATTTCTTACTTCTTTCTCACTTCTTTCTTACTTCTTTCTTACTTCTTTCTTACTTCTTTCTTCATTCCTTCTTACTTCTTTCTTACTTCTTTCTTACTTCTTTCTTACTTCTTTCTTACTTCTTTCTTACTTCTTTTTTTCTTCTTTCTTACTTCTTTCATACTTCTTTCTTACTTCTTTCTTTCTTCTTTTTTCTTCTTTCTTACTTCTTTCTTACTTCTTTCTTTCTTCTTTCTTTCTTCTTTCTTTCTTACCTCTTTCTTACTTCTTTCTTACTTCTTTCTTACTTCTTTCTTAATTCTTTCTTACTTATTTCTAACTTCTTTCTTACTTCTTTCTTACTTCTTTCATACTTCTTTTTTTCTTCTTTCTTACTTCTTTCATACTTCTTTCTTACTTCTTTCTTTCTTCTTTTTTCTTCTTTCTTACTTCTTTCTTTCTCCTTTCTTAATTCTTTCTTACTTCTTTCTTACTTCTTTCTTCTTTCTTTCTTACTTCTTTCTTACTTCTATCTTACTTCTTTCTTACCTCTTTCTTACTTCTTTCTTTCTTCTTTCTTCTTTCTTTCTTACTTCTTTCTTCTTTCTTTCCTACTTGTTTCTTCTTTCTTTCTTTCTTCTTTCTTACTTCTTTCTTTCTTCTTTCTTACTTCTTTCATATTTCTTTCTTCTTTCTTTCTTACTTCTTTCTTCTTTCTTTCTTACTTCTTTCTTACTTCCTTCTTACCTCTTTCTTACTTCTTTCTTACTTCTTTCTTACTTCTTTCTTACTTCTTTCTTTCTTACTTCTTTCTTACTTCTTTCTTACTTCTTTCTTTCTTCTTTCTTACTTCTTTCTTACTTCTTTCTTACTTCTTAATTCTTTCTTACTTCTTTCTTACTTCTTTCTTTCTTCTTTCTTACTTCTTTCTTCTTTCTTTCTTACTTCTTTCTTACTTCTTTCTTGCTTCTTTCTAACATCTTTCTTACTTCTTTATTACTTCTTTCTTACTTCTTTCTTTCTTACTTCTTTCTTACTTCTATCTTACTTCTTTCTTACTTCTTTCTTACTTCTTTCTTACTTCTTTTTTTCTTCTTTCTTACTTCTTTCATACTTCTTTCTTACTTCTTTCTTTCTTCTTTTTTCTTCTTTCTTACTTCTTTCTTTCTTTCTTCTTTCTTTCTTCTTTCTTTCTTACCTTTTTCTTACTTCTTTCTTACTTCTTTCTTACTTCTTTCTTACTTATTTCTTACTTCTTTCTAACTTCTTTCTTACTTCTTTCTTACTTCTTTCTAACTTCTTTCTTACTTCTTTCTTACTTCTTTCTTTCTTACTTCTTTCTTACTTCTTTCATACTTCTTTCTTCTTTCTTACTTCTTTCTTCTTTCTTTCTTACTTCTTTGTTACTTCTTTCTTACTTTTTTCTTACTTCTTTCTTACTTCTTTCTTACTTCTTTCTAACTTCTTTCCTACTACTTTCTTACTTCTTTCTTCATTCCTTCTTACTTCTTTCTTACTTCTTTCTTACTTCTTCCTTACTTCTTTCTAACTTCTTTTTTTCTTCTTTCTTACTTCTTTCTTTCTTCTTTCTTCTTTCTTTCTTGTTTCTTTCTTCATTCCTTCTTACTTCTTTCTTACTTCTTTCTTACTTCTTTCTTACTTCTTTCTTACTTCATTCTTACTTCTTTCTTCTATCTTTCTTTCTTCTTTCTTACTTCTTTTTTTCTTCTTTCTTACTTCTTTCTAACTTATTTTTTCTTCTTTCTTACTTCTTTCTTTCTTCTTTCTTACTTCTTTCATATTTCTTTCTTCTTTCTTTCTTACTTCTTTCTTCTTTCTTTCTTACTTCTTTCTTACTTCCTTCTTACCTCTTTCTTACTTCTTTCTTACTTCTTTCTTACTTCTTTCTTACTTCTTTCTTTCTTACTTCTTTCTTACTTCTTTCTTACTTCTTTCTTTCTTCTTTCTTACTTCTTTCTTACTTCTTTCTTACTTCTTAATTCTTTCTTACTTCTTTCTTACTTCTTTCTTTCTTCTTTCTTACTCCTTTCTTACTTCTTTCCTACTTCATTCTAACTTCTTTTTTCTTCTTTCTTACTTCTTTCTTACTTCTTTCTTTCTTCTTTCTTACTTCTTTCTTACTTCTTTCTTACTTCTTAATTCTTTCTTACTTCTTTCTTACTTCTTTCTTTCTTCTTTCTTACTCCTTTCTTACTTCTTTCCTACTTCATTCTAACTTCTTTTTTCTTCATTCTTACTTCTTTCTTACTTCTTTCTTTCTTCTTTCTTTCTTCTTTCTTTCTTACTTCTTTCTTACTTCTTTCTTACTTCTTTCTTACTTCTTTCTTTCTTACATCTTTCTTACTTCTAACTTTCTTCTATTTTACTTCTTTCTTTCTTCTTTCTTAATTCTTTCTTTCTTCTTTCTTACTTCTTTCTTGCTTCTTTATTACTTCTTTCTTACTTCTTTCTTCTTTCTTTCTTCTTTCTTACTTCTTTCTTACTTCTTTCTTACTTCTTTCTTTCTTCTTTCTTACTTCTTTCTTTCTTCTTTCTTCTTTCTTTCTTGTTTCTTTCTTCATTCCTTCTTACTTCTTTCTTACTACTTTCTTACTTCTTTCTTACTTCATTCTTACTTCTTTCTTACTTCATTCTTACTTCTTTCTTCTATCTTTCTTTCTTCTTTCTTACTTCTTTTTTTCTTCTTTCTTACTTCTTTCTTTCTTCTTTCTTACTTCTTTCTAACTTCTTTTTTCTTCTTTCTTACTTCTTTCTTACTTCTTTCTTACTTCTTTCTTACTTCTTTCTTACTTCTTTCTTCTTTCTTTCTTCTTTCTTTCTTCTTTCTTTCTTCTTTCTTACTTCTTCCTTACTTCTTTCTTACTTCTTTCTTCTTTCTTTCTTCTTTATTTCTTACTTCTTTCTCACTTCTTTCTTACTTCTTTCTTACTTCTTTCTTACTTCTTTCTTCATTCCTTCTTACTTCTTTCTTACTTCTTTCTTACTTCTTTCTTACTTCTTTCTTACTTCTTTCTTACTTCTTTTTTTCTTCTTTCTTACTTCTTTCATACTTCTTTCTTACTTCTTTCTTTCTTCTTTTTTCTTCTTTCTTACTTCTTTCTTACTTCTTTCTTTCTTCTTTCTTTCTTCTTTCTTTCTTACCTCTTTCTTACTTCTTTCTTACTTCTTTCTTACTTCTTTCTAACTTCTTTCTTACTTCTTTCTTACTTCTTTCTTTCTTCTTTCTTTCTTCTTTCTTTCTTACCTCTTTCTTACTTCTTTCTTACTTCTTTCTTACTTCTTTCTTACTTCTTTCTAACTTCTTTCTTACTTCTTTCTTACTTCTTTCCTACTTCTTTCTTACTTCTATCTTACTTCTTACTAACTTCTTTCTTACTTCTTTCTTACTTCTTTCTTACTTCTTTCTTAATTCTTTCTTACTTCTTTCTTCTTTCTTTCTTACTTCTTTCTTACTTCTTTCTTTATTCTTTTTACTACTTTCTTTCTTCTTTCTTACTTCTTTCTTTCTTCTTTCTTACTTCTTTCTTACTTCTTTCTTACTTCTTTCTTACTTCTTTCTTCTTTCTTTCTTACTTCTTTCTTACTTCTTTTTTACTTCTTTCTTACTTCTTTCTTACTTCTTTCTTTCTTCTTTCTTACTTCTTTCATACTTCTTTCTTACTTCTTTCTAACTTCTTTTTTCTTCTTTCTTACTTCTTTCTTACTTCTTTCTTACTTCTTTCTTCTTTCTTTCTTACTTCTTTCTTATTTCTTTCTTACTTCTTTCTCACTTCTTTCTTACTTCTTTATTACTTCTTTCTTACTTCTTTCTTCATTCCTTCTTACTTCTTTCTTACTTCTTTCTTACTTCTTTCTTACTTCTTTCTTACTTCTTTCTTACTTCTTTTTTTCTTCTTTCTTACTTCTTTCATACTTCTTTCTTACTTCTTTCTTTCTTCTTTTTTCTTCTTTCTTACTTCTTTCTTTCTCCTTTCTTAATTCTTTCTTACTTCTTTCTTCTTTCTTTCTTACTTCTTTCTTACTTCTTTCTTACTTCTTTCTTACTTCTTTCTTAGTTCTTTCTTTCTTACTTCTTTCTTACTTCTTTCATACTTCTTTCTTCTTTCTTACTTCTTTCTTCTTTCTTTCTTACTTCTTTCTTACATCTTTCTTACTTCTTTCTTACTTCTTTCTTACTTCTTTCATACTTCTTTCTTACTTCTTTCTTTCTTCTTTCTTACTTCTTTCTTCTTTCTTTCTTCTTTTTTCTTCTTTCTTTCTTCTTTCTTACTTCTTCCTTACTTCTTTCTTACTTCTTTCTTCTTTCTTTCTTCTTTCTTTCTTACTTCTTTCTCACTTCTTTCTTACTTCTTTCTTACTTCTTTCTTACTTCTTTCTTACTTCTTTCTTCATTCCTTCTTACTTCTTTCTTACTTCTTTCTTACTTCTTTCTTACTTCTTTCTTACTTCTTTTTTTCATCTTTCTTACTTCTTTCATACTTCTTTCTTACTTCTTTCTTTCTTCTTTTTTCTTCTTTCTTACTTCTTTCTTACTTCTTTCTTTCTTCTTTCTTTCTTCTTTCTTTCTTACCTCTTTCTTACTTCTTTCTTACCTCTTTCTTACTTCTTTCTTACTTATTTCTTACTTCTTTCTAACTTCTTTCTTACTTCTTTCTTACTTCTTTCTAACTTCTTTCTTACTTCTTTCTTACTTCTTTCTTTCTTACTTCTTTCTTACTTCTTTCATACTTCTTTCTTCTTTCTTACTTCCTTCTTCTTTCTTTCTTACTTCTTTCTTACTTCTTTCTTACTTTTTTCTTACTTCTTTCTTACTTCCTTCTGACTTCTTTCTAACTTCTTTCCTACTTCTTTCTTACTTCTTTCTTCATTCCTTCTTACTTCTTTCTTACTTCTTTCTTACTTCTTTCTAACTTCTTTCTTACTTCTTTCTTACTTCTTTCTTACTTCTTTCTTTCTTACTTCTTTCTTACTTCTTTCATACCTCTTTCTTCTTTCTTACTTCTTTCTTCTTTCTTTCTTACTTCTTTCTTACATCTTTCTTACTTCTTTCTTACTTCTTTCTTACTTCTTTCTTACTTCTTTCTTCTTTCTTTCTTACTTCTTTCTTTCTTCTTTCTTACTTCTTTCTTACTTCTTTCTTACTTCTTTCTTACTTCTTTCTTACTTCTTTCTTACTTCTTTCGTACTTATTTCTTACTTATTTCTCACTTCTTTCTTACTTCTTTCTCACTTCTTTCTTACTTCTTTCTTTCTTCTTTCTTACTTCTTTCTTCTTTCTTTCTTACTTCTTTCTTACTTCTTTCTTGCTTCTTTCTAACATCTTTCTTACTTCTTTATTACTTCTTTCTTACTTCTTTCTTTCTTACTTCTTTCTTACTTCTTTCGTACTTGTTTCTTAATTCTATCTTACTTCTTTCTTACTTCTTTCTTACTTCTTTCTTACTTCTTTCTTACTTATTTCTTACTTCTTTCTAACTTCTTTCTTACTTCTTTCTTACTTCTTTCTAACTTCTTTCTTACTTCTTTCTTACTTCTTTCTTACTTCTTTCTTTCTTACTTCTTTCTTACTTCTTTCATACTTCTTTCTTCTTTCTTACTTCTTTCTTCTTTCTTTCTTACTTCTTTGTTACTTCTTTCTTACTTTTTTCTTACTTCTTTCTTACTTCTTTCTTACTTCTTTCTAACTTCTTTCCTACTACTTTCTTACTTCTTTCTTCATTCCTTCTTACTTCTTTCTTACTTCTTTCTTACTTCTTCCTTACTTCTTTCTAACTTCTTTCTTACTTCTTTCTTACTTGTTTCTTTCTTCTTTCTTCTTTCTTTCTTGTTTCTTTCTTCATTCCTTCTTACTTCTTTCTTACTTCTTTCTTACTTCTTTCTTAATTCTTTCTTACTTCATTCTTACTTCTTTCTTCTATCTTTCTTTCTTCTTTCTTACTTCTTTTTTCTTCTTTCTTACTTCTTTCTTTCTTCTTTCTTACTTCTTTCTAACTTATTTTTTCTTCTTTCTTACTTCTTTCTTACTTCTTTCTTACTTCTTTCTTACTTCTTTCTTCTTTCTTTCTTCTTTCTTCTTTCTTTCTTCTTTCTTACATCTTTCTTACTTCTTTCTTACTTCTTTCTTCTTTCTTTCTTCTTTCTTTCTTACTTCTTTCTCACTTCTTTCTTACTTCTTTATTACTTCTTTCTTACTTCTTTCTTCATTCCTTCTTACTTCTTTCTTACTTCTTTCTTACTTCTTTCTTACTTCTTTCTTACTTCTTTCTTTCTTCTTTTTTCTTCTTTCTTACTTCTTTCTTTCTCCTTTCTTAATTCTTTCTTACTTCTTTCTTACTTCTTTCTTCTTTCTTTCTTACTTCTTTCTTACTTCTATCTTACTTCTTTCTTACCTCTTTCTTACTTCTTTCTTTCTTCTTTCTTCTTTCTTTCTTACTTCTTTCTTCTTTCTTTCCTACTTGTTTCTTCTTTCTTTCTTTCTTCTTTCTTACTTCTTTCTTTCTTCTTTCTTACTTCTTTCATATTTCTTTCTTCTTTCTTTCTTACTTCTTTCTTCTTTCTTTCTTACTTCTTTCTTACTTCCTTCTTACCTCTTTCTTACTTCTTTCTTACTTCTTTCTTACTTCTTTCTTACTTCTTTCTTTCTTACTTCTTTCTTACTTCTTTCTTACTTCTTTCTTTCTTCTTTCTTACTTCTTTCTTACTTCTTTCTTACTTCTTAATTCTTTCTTACTTCTTTCTTACTTCTTTCTTTCTTCTTTCTTACTCCTTTCTTACTTCTTTCCTACTTCATTCTAACTTCTTTTTTCTTCTTTCTTACTTCTTTCTTACTTCTTTCTTTCTTCTTTCTTACTTCTTTCTTCTTTCTTTCTTACTTCTTTCTTACTTCTTTCTTGCTTCTTTCTAACATCTTTCTTACTTCTTTATTACTTCTTTCTTACTTCTTTCTTTCTTACTTCTTTCTTACTTCTATCTTACTTCTTTCTTACTTCTTTCTTACTTCTTTCTTACTTCTTTTTTTCTTCTTTCTTACTTCTTTCATACTTCTTTCTTACTTCTTTCTTTCTTCTTTTTTCTTCTTTCTTACTTCTTTCTTTCTTTCTTCTTTTTTTCTTCTTTCTTTCTTACCTTTTTCTTACTTCTTTCTTACTTCTTTCTTACTTCTTTCTTACTTATTTCTTACTTCTTTCTAACTTCTTTCTTACTTCTTTCTTACTTCTTTCTAACTTCTTTCTTACTTCTTTCTTACTTCTTTCTTTCTTACTTCTTTCTTACTTCTTTCATACTTCTTTCTTCTTTCTTACTTCTTTCTTCTTTCTTTCTTACTTCTTTGTTACTTCTTTCTTACTTTTTTCTTACTTCTTTCTTACTTCTTTCTTACTTCTTTCTAACTTCTTTCCTACTACTTTCTTACTTCTTTCTTCATTCCTTCTTACTTCTTTCTTACTTCTTTCTTACTTCTTCCTTACTTCTTTCTAACTTCTTTTTTTCTTCTTTCTTACTTCTTTCTTTCTTCTTTCTTCTTTCTTTCTTGTTTCTTTCTTCATTCCTTCTTACTTCTTTCTTACTTCTTTCTTACTTCTTTCTTACTTCTTTCTTACTTCATTCTTACTTCTTTCTTCTATCTTTCTTTCTTCTTTCTTACTTCTTTTTTTCTTCTTTCTTACTTCTTTCTAACTTATTTTTTCTTCTTTCTTACTTCTTTCTTTCTTCTTTCTTACTTCTTTCATATTTCTTTCTTCTTTCTTTCTTACTTCTTTCTTCTTTCTTTCTTACTTCTTTCTTACTTCCTTCTTACCTCTTTCTTACTTCTTTCTTACTTCTTTCTTACTTCTTTCTTACTTCTTTCTTTCTTACTTCTTTCTTACTTCTTTCTTACTTCTTTCTTTCTTCTTTCTTACTTCTTTCTTACTTCTTTCTTACTTCTTAATTCTTTCTTACTTCTTTCTTACTTCTTTCTTTCTTCTTTCTTACTCCTTTCTTACTTCTTTCCTACTTCATTCTAACTTCTTTTTTCTTCTTTCTTACTTCTTTCTTACTTCTTTCTTTCTTCTTTCTTACTTCTTTCTTACTTCTTTCTTACTTCTTAATTCTTTCTTACTTCTTTCTTACTTCTTTCTTTCTTCTTTCTTACTCCTTTCTTACTTCTTTCCTACTTCATTCTAACTTCTTTTTTCTTCATTCTTACTTCTTTCTTACTTCTTTCTTTCTTCTGTCTTTCTTCTTTCTTTCTTACTTCTTTCTTACTTCTTTCTTACTTCTTTCTTACTTCTTTCTTTCTTACATCTTTCTTACTTCTAACTTTCTTCTATTTTACTTCTTTCTTTCTTCTTTCTTAATTCTTTCTTTCTTCTTTCTTACTTCTTTCTTGCTTCTTTATTACTTCTTTCTTACTTCTTTCTTCTTTCTTTCTTCTTTCTTACTTCTTTCTTACTTCTTTCTTACTTCTTTCTTTCTTCTTTCTTACTTCTTTCTTTCTTCTTTCTTCTTTCTTTCTTGTTTCTTTCTTCATTCCTTCTTACTTCTTTCTTACTACTTTCTTACTTCTTTCTTACTTCATTCTTACTTCTTTCTTACTTCATTCTTACTTCTTTCTTCTATCTTTCTTCTTCTTTCTTACTTCTTTTTTCTTCTTTCTTACTTCTTTCTTTCTTCTTTCTTACTTCTTTCTAACTTCTTTTTTCTTCTTTCTTACTTCTTTCTTACTTCTTTCTTACTTCTTAATTCTTTCTTACTTCTTTCTTACTTCTTTCTTTCTTCTTTCTTACTCCTTTCTTACTTCTTTCCTACTTCATTCTAACTTCTTTTTTCTTCTTTCTTACTTCTTTCTTACTTCTTTCTTTCTTCTTTCTTACTTCTTTCTTCTTTCTTTCTTACTTCTTTCTTACTTCTTTCTTGCTTCTTTCTAACATCTTTCTTACTTCTTTATTACTTCTTTCTTACTTCTTTCTTTCTTACTTCTTTCTTACTTCTATCTTACTTCTTTCTTACTTCTTTCTTACTTCTTTCTTACTTCTTTTTTTCTTCTTTCTTACTTCTTTCATACTTCTTTCTTACTTCTTTCTTTCTTCTTTTTTCTTCTTTCTTACTTCTTTCTTTCTTTCTTCTTTCTTTCTTCTTTCTTTCTTACCTTTTTCTTACTTCTTCTTACTTCTTTCTTACTTCTTTCTTACTTATTTCTTACTTCTTTCTAACTTCTTTCTTACTTCTTTCTTACTTCTTTCTAACTTCTTTCTTACTTCTTTCTTACTTCTTTCTTTCTTACTTCTTTCTTACTTCTTTCATACTTCTTTCTTCTTTCTTACTTCTTTCTTCTTTCTTTCTTACTTCTTTGTTACTTCTTTCTTACTTTTTTCTTACTTCTTTCTTTCTTCTTTCTTACTTCTTTCTTCTTTCTTTCTTACTTCTTTCTTACTTCTTTCTTGCTTCTTTCTAACATCTTTCTTACTTCTTTATTACTTCTTTCTTACTTCTTTCTTTCTTACTTCTTTCTTACTTCTATCTTACTTCTTTCTTACTTCTTTCTTACTTCTTTCTTACTTCTTTTTTCTTCTTTCTTACTTCTTTCATACTTCTTTCTTACTTCTTTCTTTCTTCTTTTTTCTTCTTTCTTACTTCTTTCTTTCTTTCTTCTTTCTTTCTTCTTTCTTTCTTACCTTTTTCTTACTTCTTTCTTACTTCTTTCTTACTTCTTTCTTACTTATTTCTTACTTCTTTCTAACTTCTTTCTTACTTCTTTCTTACTTCTTTCTAACTTCTTTCTTACTTCTTTCTTACTTCTTTCTTTCTTACTTCTTTCTTACTTCTTTCATACTTCTTTCTTCTTTCTTACTTCTTTCTTCTTTCTTTCTTACTTCTTTGTTACTTCTTTCTTACTTTTTTCTTACTTCTTTCTTACTTCTTTCTTACTTCTTTCTAACTTCTTTCCTACTACTTTCTTACTTCTTTCTTCATTCCTTCTTACTTCTTTCTTACTTCTTTCTTACTTCTTCCTTTCTTCTTTCTAACTTCTTTTTTTCTTCTTTCTTACTTCTTTCTTTCTTCTTTCTTCTTTCTTTCTTGTTTCTTTCTTCATTCCTTCTTACTTCTTTCTTACTTCTTTCTTACTTCTTTCTTACTTCTTTCTTACTTCATTCTTACTTCTTTCTTCTATCTTTCTTTCTTCTTTCTTACTTCTTTTTTTCTTCTTTCTTACTTCTTTCTAACTTATTTTTTCTTCTTTCTTACTTCTTTCTTTCTTCTTTCTTACTTCTTTCATATTTCTTTCTTCTTTCTTTCTTACTTCTTTCTTCTTTCTTTCTTACTTCTTTCTTACTTCCTTCTTACCTCTTTCTTACTTCTTTCTTACTTCTTTCTTACTTCTTTCTTACTTCTTTCTTTCTTACTTCTTTCTTACTTCTTTCTTACTTCTTTCTTTCTTCTTTCTTACTTCTTTCTTACTTCTTTCTTACTTCTTAATTCTTTCTTACTTCTTTCTTACTTCTTTCTTTCTTCTTTCTTACTCCTTTCTTACTTCTTTCCTACTTCATTCTAACTTCTTTTTTCTTCTTTCTTACTTCTTTCTTACTTCTTTCTTTCTTCTTTCTTACTTCTTTCTTACTTCTTTCTTACTTCTTAATTCTTTCTTACTTCTTTCTTACTTCTTTCTTTCTTCTTTCTTACTCCTTTCTTACTTCTTTCCTACTTCATTCTAACTTCTTTTTTCTTCATTCTTACTTCTTTCTTACTTCTTTCTTTCTTCTTTCTTTCTTCTTTCTTTCTTACTTCTTTCTTACTTCTTTCTTACTTCTTTCTTACTTCTTTCTTTCTTACATCTTTCTTACTTCTAACTTTCTTCTATTTTACTTCTTTCTTTCTTCTTTCTTAATTCTTTCTTTCTTCTTTCTTACTTCTTTCTTGCTTCTTTATTACTTCTTTCTTACTTCTTTCTTCTTTA